>NW_017264791.1:0-269959 GCF_001477535.1 Pneumocystis jirovecii RU7
TACTTTGCACCTATCTTGTACATCATCTACCATCGATTTACATGTAGCGTTTTGGAAGACACATATAAAAGAGAAACGGTCATCGCCTCTTCTAGACCATTTATTACACTTTTCTTTTAGATATTTTACACAACTTTCTTGATCTTTCAAAGTATCCTTGTGTTCATCTAGTAAAACCTGTTTTAAAATTTCTGTAGTTCCTAAACGATTACATTGCTGCTCCAATGTATGACATGGCCACGTAATTTCTTTTGAATCCTCTCCTAAATCTTGACATTTTCTCCCTAATTCTTTGCAGTCCTTGTCTGTCGGAAAATCTCGCCTTTTATCCAACTGTTGTCGTAAAAAGATAGTTTTCATTCGAAGATCATGTGTAAGCAACCGGGCTGCTTTTGCTGGCTGTACACACAGAGCAAATAGTTCATCGTTTGGGAAATTTTCTTTATTTTCTTTTAGTTCCTTGCATACTTTTACTAATTCTTGTTGAAACTTTTCAAGCCAGCTTTTGTTTGAACCATGTAACATTCCTCGCATATTTTCTTGCAGCACTTTATTTGCCCGTGCATCAAGCCCTCTCTTATAACACGCTGCCCTTACATTCGCACATGATTTTTCGCCATCTTGACATTTTTTTTCAAAATAGAAACAATAGGACTCTAATTTTGTACAATCTTCGTTGCTAAGGAATGTTGGCAATCCTCCCCATCCAATAATTCCATTATTTCCTTTTTTTGGATCAAAAAGATGATTATTTATAAGCTTTGACGCGAAAATATTACATGTTTTTTTAATATCTTCCTCCAATTCTTTGCACTTTTCCTTTCCAATGTTATTTGCAGCATTTTTTGCACATAGTTTTTCCAAGGCCTCATGTTCATGAGAGTTTTTGCATTTATTTTCGAGAATCTCATTACATTTTTTTCCGATATCATTATTTCCGGTATTATCTTTTTTAACCAACAACGCCAACAAAGCTGTCGCATCTCTTACTTGTTGTCTTCCAATAAAAACTCCATCCTCCTCTGCCCTCTTATAAAGCTCTTCTAGCCCTATGTCCTCTGCTACTGTAGGCTCTGGCTTAGTTGGATCGAAATCGGGCCCTGGATGTATATAAATGACGCCCTTTTTTCCACATTCTTTTGCTAATTCATCACATTTTGGTAGATAGTCCTCGCAGTCTTTATTTTGAGGTTTGCATTGTGATGCATCTTTTTTGCAGTTCCCTCTGTGAAAGTAACATTGCTCAAGTAATGGTAGACATTTTCCTCGTAGTTCATTTTTCTCCTTAAGTGCTTCTTCGACTTTTTGTTTCAAAACACTACACTTACTTTTTCCTTTTGCTACAAGACTTACGCATGTTGCTTGTTGATCAAGACATAACATTGTCAACTCATCACTTTCTTGGCCTATTTTTGGGCAAACATTTTTGATTTTCTTTTCGCATTCAGTTGTGTTTTCTAAATCCCCATGAAGTGCCCTCAAAAGGACTTCTTCTGCTACTCCGTCACGTTTTCTCTGGTAACATTTATTTCTTAGTTCGCTACATTTCTCTTTAAGTTCATTTGGACACGCTCCTTCCAAAAATAGGCATTGTCGTTCATTCTCTTTGCAATTATCATCTGATGGATCCTTTAATGCTGGTTCTAACTTTTTTGTTTTAAAATCTGTACATTTTCCCATAACTTTGGTTTGTAGACTTTGACATTTTGTATCTGCTTTTCCATTATCACAAAAATCTTTTAATTTTTCGTGTACTTGTTCTATTTTTAGATTTACTTCATTTAATTCTTGGCAATATTTTTTCAATTTTTCTATACATTTTGTTTTTTCCAAGTCTTTATTCAGAATTAAAGCTAAAACATGCTCCTCATCAAAACTATTCTGTGCCCCTGCTGCCTGCCGCTTAACCGCCCGCGCCACCGCCCGCGCCAAGCCGTGCCTGACGGGGGTGGGCTGCGCTGTGGTGTGTGGCTGAGTTTGAGTTTCCATTAACGTGTTTCGGTTGCATGTTAGGTGTTAAAGCCATGTCTTCAAATTTGAATATTAAATTATTTCTAATTAATTATAGAGTTTTCAAGTAAATTCTGTGATGAAACAGGTATAGTGTGTGCTGAAGTATATCTTTAGTGTGTCCATATAATTATTGTGATACATGCTTTACTACACGTATTTAAATTTGTGTGGGGTAAATGCGGGGTAAATGTGAGGTAATCGTAAAACCTGAATAGATAAAAAGTAGAATATAAAAGGATATAAACGAGAAATCAAGGCAATTAAAAAAATATGAGAAAACTATGTAGGAATTCTTTATAACATTGTTTGTTTATATCATCATAAATATTAGAAAAATCAGAAAATTTTCTGTAGAGTATATATCGAACATGACAGTTATAATGGTTTTTTTTTTAAATAAAATTCTTCATTCAATATACATGTGTTAATATTATTAATAGATTTTTTAGTTCTATTAAAGCTAGCTATAATCTCATTTTTAAGATTATCGTATTTTTCGTTTTTCTTGATTCAATATTTTTATGTAAATATTTTTATGTATAAAAAATATCGTTATTTTAGATTTTTTTATTCCAATTTTATTTTTTGTCTAAAACTATTTTACATATCTTTATTTTTTACTTATTTTTTGTACTTAGTTTTATCATGTCAAAATCTAAATTCAAAACTATACAGTTCTTATATTTTTTCATACTTTTTGTTTTTAGAATTTAAATTATAAAAATACTTTTCAATTAATGATAATTATTTTTTAAAAAAATATTGATGTTTTCAAGTATTTTATTAGTTTTTAATTTTAAGACTGTTTTTTTAATTATTTATACATGTTTTTTGCATATTTTTTACACTAACAAATTTTATACAATTTGACTAGTTTTAAGAAATTCATTTTCAATTTAAATTTACGGCTTATAGTTTTATTTCTAAATTTGTGTATTCTTAAATTGTTTTATTTTGGAAATTTAGATATTTATTAAACTTTTTAATTTTTTATATACTTTGAATTTTATATTATTAAATTTATGGTATTTTTTAATTTTTCTTTCTATATTGATATTATGTTTTTAAGACTGTTAAAGGTATTTTGTTCTATTATACAAAATAGTTTTTTAGTATAAGAAAATGTTGATCCTTAAAATCTAAATTTTGATTATCAAAAAGTTAGGTTAATTTACAAAAAGGATGTTTTTTAAAAGAGATAATACTTTTAGAGAATAAATAAATAAATATATCCAATATACTTAGTTGTATTTATATTTCCCATAGCTTTACCAGAGATGAATTGCAAAATAAAAAAATCGTCTTTTAAACTATGATTAACCATTAAATATCAATTTCCCAAAAATTACGATTCATTAAGTAGCCTGATATCTACAAAATAGTAATTTTTATATTTATTTTCCAAAAATATTTAAATAAATCTTATGAATAATCATTAGTTTTACATAATTATCGTCAAAAATGCCCCACAAAAATATTAGTAAATATATATTGTTTTAATTTTAAATAATTATCCATAGTCCCAATATTATTCCTACAATTTCCAAAATCAATTTTATCATTTGTAATCCCTGTGCTTTGAGTCCATAGCCTTCTCCATGGTCACTTGGTGATATTGTTGGTTTATGTCTTGAATGTGTGGATGTTGATGAACGTGTAATCGATGTATCTTTAGATGTGCGTGTAGATGTGCGTGCAGATGTACGTGTAGATGTGTCTGTAGATGTACGTGTAGATGCATGTGTAGATGTGTCTATAGATGTGTCTGTAGATGTCTCTGTAAATGTGTCTGTAGATGTGTCTGTAGATGTATCTGTAATTAATGTGTCTGTATCTAATGTACTTGTCTCCAATGTGCCTGTAATTGACGTGTATATATCCGATGTGTCTGTAGTTGGTATATGTGTAGTCGGTGAGCTTGATGTAGTTGGCGGAGCTGCAGGTGATGAATCTGTAGTCGGTAAACTTGTAGTTAAGCTTGTAGTTGAATTTGTCGGTTTTGGTTTTGGTTTTGATGGCTTTGGTGGTGGTGGTGGCTGTGGATGTGGTGGTGGTGGCGATGGTGGCTGTGGATGTGGTGGTGGTGGCGATGGTGGCTGTGGATGTGGTTGTGGTGGTCTTGGTGGCGGTGGTTGTGGTGGTTTTGGTGGCTGTGGTTGTGGTACTGGTGGTGGAGGTATTGGTGGTGGCGGTACTGGTGGGATTGGTGGTTGTGGTGGTAAATTACATTTAGTCACAATGTTATCACATATATGAGCAATTTTGTCGTTAATTCCATTACAAGAAGATCCTATAGATGAACATGAAGATATTATTTTTTGACATTCTGTAGTAGAATTAAAATTAATAGATAAAAGTTTAAAAAATTTTAATGCAAGATGATCGCAGATTTCCCTTAAATGATTCACTAAATGATTGCATGTATTATTGACGTTAGCACATGATATATTCATTGTTTTTTCCATAGTAAAATTTTTACATTTTTGAGTTAATTTTTTATAACATTTGTCATAACTAGATATTTCTTCGCCAAAATCCTTAATTAAATTATTAAGTTCGTTAGTTTGAGTTGAAGTACTATTACACTTTTCCTCAATTTCAGTACATATGTTGTTTAAAGATCCAGGACAACTGCCTTTAAGCAATTTACAGTGATATTTGAAACTAACACAACGACTATGACTGATATGAGTTATATGGTTATTGAAAACCTTATAATGTGACAAATATCGCGAGAGCTGTGTACAATATGCTGAAACATGCTTGAGTATGTGATTGCACGTTTTCGTTTTATCATGACAGATTGTATGTGAATATGAACTATTTTGTGTGCAATGATCAGTAAGATGTTTAAAACAAATAGATTGATTATAAAAATTTAAACCTTTTTTAAGTATTTCTATTCCTAATAGTATCATTTTATCTATATTTTTACAAGTAGTATTAAGTTTTTCGCATAAATTTTTAGTAGATTGAAAATAAAACCCCAATTTATGACATTCTTTTTTATATTTTTTACACTTATCATAGTCAGGAACTGCAACAGCATCTATTAGAGCCATATTCAAATTTTTGTTCTCTTTATCAACAAAAACTGTCAAATTTTTGCATGTCTCTTTCGGGTGTAAACATCTATATAGTACATGGTAACTATGGTACATAAATTGATTGCATTCCTTTAAAAGAGCTTTTTCGCATTTATTTTGATTGCTTGAAGATTCTGCATCATTTTCTAATGCCAATTTTCCATTTAATTTTTTTATTAGAGCCATATTAGCTGCACTTTCCAAACCTGCCTGGTAACAAACAAGTCGTATATCTTTGCAAAAGTCATAACTTAGCCAATAAGTGATAGCTTTATGCATAAAATAACATACTAATAAATACTCTTTGCATTTTTCTTTTGAAAGAGGGCGATCCGGATATGACCAAAACCAGATATTACTCTTAAATTCAATTTTGAGAGAGTAGCAATAGTCTTTGGTTCCAGGGTATATATTATAACAAGCACTATATGTATTTCGTGAATTCTTAGTGCATATGTCTTTGATTAATTTTAAATATTGTATCGATGAACATTTTTGATCAAATATTTTTTTACATTGCGGATACCCTGGATAGTATTCTTGAGTTAAATATTCTTGAACCAAAAAGTTAGTCACATGCAATTCCGAATATTTTTCTAATCCAGTAACATGGATACCTAAATCACGCAACTTTTCATAGATATGCTGAACACCAGTTTCATCTAGATCGGTAGATGGATTTTTAAAAAGATCAGAATTATGGTTGTTTAGATTATAGAAAAAGCCTTTTTCAGAACACTCCATTCGGAATAAACGACATAGACTGTGGAGACTTTGGCAATCTGGAATAGCATAATAACATATTCCTAACCATTTTACACAATTTTCTTGTGTTATTGTTTTATGTTTTGATAAAAATTGAATCCCAAATTTTTTACACTCTTCTTGAGAATATGAAATAAATTCATTGCAAACGCTGGTACAATCTATACATAAAGTAAATAATTCAGGGCTCTGTTGATTAAGTAATTGGCATATATTTTTTAATCTTGCTAGGCAAGACTTTGAATCATTTGAAGTTCCTCTTAAAATATCATAGAGAAGTGTTCTTGCTGTTTCCATACGGACTCTATTATAACAATGTTCTTTAAGTTCTTTACATTTTTCATTAAGATACCACATACCATGGTGTTCGAAAAGAAAACACCTCATTTGTAGTTTGTTACACTTATCATGCTCACTTATTTTTTTGTCTGAAAGTTCTTGAGCTGTTTTTTTTATCCCTGTCATTATTTCATTGTATGCATGATTACATATTGTTTTAGATGTACAAATTCTTTGAACTCTTTCATTCATATTGTTAATATTAGTACATATTTTATTTATGTCATTTTGACAATAAGGTAATTGACCTGGAGCCAACATAGCTGCAATATAATAATAATCATGTTTGTAATTGTACCATAGATTTTCAAGTTCTAGTTTCTGCAATTGATATGTTAAACGAACATGATAAAGTGAACTTCTATGTGTAAGGGGAAATAATGAATCATCTTCATGTAGCGGAGAATAATCAATAAGATCTGAAAGATTAAAGCTGAAATTAAAAAAAAAAAAAAAACAAATATTACCTAAAAATTCTTCATTTTTTGAAAAAACTGTTTTTATGCCAATTAAATTTAGAAGAATGCATGCTTTTGCAAATAGTAACATAAACAAAAAGGATAGAAAAGCTTTGTTTCAATTATATTGTCGATTTAAAAATAGATAAAAATAATATCGAGAAGGTTCTCAGAAATAGACAGATAGTACATGTAACAAATAATGGCATTTTTGTAATTTATTCATTTATTTTAATAACTTTTAATGTATTTATTTTTGTGAATTTGCTATAAAATGTTGATTTTAAGTTTATTTTTAAAGATTAGTTGCAAAATTTTTAAGATTTATTTTATTTAAAGTAATATACATAATAAAAATATTTTACTTTTTTTCAATATCTCTTTACCTAAATTTTTTTTATATATTAAGTTTAAAACCCGTTTGATCTTCCAAGGATCTTCAAGTACGATAAGTTTACTAACTATATAATATTTTCTTGAATTTGTAAATTTTTAATTATTTAATTATTAGGTAGTTACTAGTTAGTTATTAGATTTGCATGTTTTTTTTTTCTAAAATTTTTATATATTATTTAATTTTTGAATATATTTTTTAAAGTCTTTTTTTGGGGTTTTTTTTTTTAACCGCATTAAATTTTTAGTTTTGATTTTTAAATATTTAAGGTGACTAATAAATAACCCTATTTTTATTATTTAATGTTTTGAATATGTAAAAAACAAATACTAATGATCATGAAAAATTACATTGGCTTCATTTATTTTATTAGTTTTGTTTAGAAATATTAGTGATTTTGTGGATTTATAAATATTTTTAGATAGTGTTTATTTTAATTATTAGCAATTTTTAAGTTTGGTTTTTTATATTGTTGAAATTAGAATATTATTATAAGATGAATTATTTTATTTTATAAATTTTTATTTTAAATATCTTTGTTAAACGTTTTTTTTGAAAGTGAGTATGATTGTATTAATAAATATATTTCAAAATGTCTTATAAAATTAAAATGCATACACTTTAGTGTAAGCAAGATTAGAAGTAAATAATAATAATTACTCAACATTAAAGTTTTGTAGATCTCATTTTTATTCGTAGGTGTTTGAATATTTATAGAATAATATAAATATAAGTGTAGAAAATACAATAAGAAACATGAATAATAAAAACGTATTACGTAAATGAAATAATTAAATGAAAAATAAGGATTAAACTTTCAAAAATATACTGTAAATTAATGTAGATGAAATTGTTATTGTCTTTATTAATTTTATTTTTTTAACCATTTTTATTGAATATGCATTCCTTATTTCAAACCTTATTTTAGAAATATATATTTTCTAAATCTTATTGGCCTAAAAAATATGTCTTTTTTTGAACACAATTCATTCCAAAAATATATGTTTTTTAAACGCTATTCATTTCAAATATATATATATATATTAAAGCTTATTTATTTATTTATTTTAAATTACAGATGAAATAATCATTGCTAGTATTAGATTCTATTACATTCGACCCATTTATTTTTAATTTTTTACTTGGTTTTACATTACCTGTTTTTTTTCTACTTCTAGTACTTTTTGTATTAAATCTGAATTTGTTTTTGGAATAATTGCTGTTTCTGTACTAGTATGATTAATCGTTTCTAATGACTTGATTTCCAGTGATTTCAATTTTTTATATGTTTCTTTAATTTTTTTACATGTCTTTGTATTCAGAACAATATTTTTTAAATCTACATTTTAACAGTAGATTTTTGCACTCTATTTTTATTTTTGTATATATTTTTAATGCTTCAATTACAGTATTAAATGCTTTAGTTTTTTTTTCTATAATGTTTACTTCGGTTCCCTTTTGTTGCAAATGTTTTGATTGACTCTTCTAAATTATATATGTTTTTAGATTTGTTTTCATGCTAGTATTTGCGTTATAAGCTAAAATTAATGCTATGTTATTTATGTTAAGATCTTTTTATTTATTTGAAATTAAAATAACCTTTGTATTTTCTAATGTTTTCTATAGCTTTGTTTAATTCTTTAACAATTTTTACATTTTTTTATTTTTATTGCTATATAATCTAATTTTGTAAATAATTTTGTAGATTTTTTTTAATGTTTTAGTAATTTTTCAGACTGTTTATTTCTAGCTATATCATTTTTAGTGTTAATGTTATTATTATAGAAATTCTTGAATGTATCATTTTTATTCTATTTCAAGATAAGCGATATTTATCAAAAGCTGATTTATATTTATTTTTGTCTTCAAAGCTTCCTTTTAATTCATATAAAAGCTTCCTTTCTTAATCTTATAGCTTGTGATATGATTTGCTGCTTTTTTTAGTTTTTTTGTATTTTCCATTCTTTTTATTATTTTCTATAAGTTTTTTAAAGTAGTATAAGTTTATTGCAATGTGACTTTTACAAATTACATGCATGTACTTTTGTATTTACATTATTCTTTGATCCGAAATGTTTTTGATACTTATGTTTTTTTCTAATACAGTATATTTAAATTTAATATTTTTAACAATTATTTGGCATGTAGTCTTTAATTATATAAAGAGTAAGCCTTGTTCTTTTTTTAGACTATTTATTATATCTTTTTGTAAGTGCCTGATGAGTATTCAGTGGTTGTAGGTAGAAATTTATTGATATGGTATTACTGTTATTAATCTTTTTTTTACATAAATTCAATAATTCATTTATGTATGTTTTAAGCAAATTGCTTGTTAAATTATCTAGTTTTTCCTGAATATTTATTGAAATAGTTGATAATCTGTTCTATAAAGTTGTGTTTTTAAACATGCTGATTTTTCATTAATGCATGCATTGGTTATCTTAGTATGTGTTATTACAAGGTTTCTGCAAATAAAATTGTTTCGATTTAAAATCTATAAAAGTTTTTCATCAAGTACCATAAATTGTTTGCCTCATTTTGGAAGTATGGTATTTTTATCTTTAATAGCATTTGATAGTAACACTCATTTAATTTTAAAGGCTTCCACTTAGGTTTTACTTTATCTTTTAGCTTATTACATATTCTTTTTTATTTTCATTTTTTCTTCTTAGTGCTATTATACAAATTTTCTAATTGAGATAGAATTATAAAACTTAGATGATTTCTCAAGATAAATTTTGCAATTATCTGGATAATTATTTTTTAATAATAGTAAAAGATAAATCGTATTCTTTATTCTAGGTTTTCTAATCTTATTTTCAATTTTTTTTATTTTTTTCCATTAGTATAATCTTTTCTTATTAGATTAAATGTTAGATCAAAAAGTATTCTATTTTTTTCATATTTTTTAGCTTTTTAAATTTTGAAGAGTATCATTGTAATTTGATTTATGAAAGCAATATTCTCTTTGTAACAAATTACTTTTTTTTTTGACATTTTGGTATTTTTAATGGATTTTTTCATATTATTTTCTAAACAAAAACAGTTAATTTTCATTAATTTTACAAGGTTGTTATATTTATTAAAAAGTGTTAAATAAAATTTTATTAATTCATTGTTTTCTTTTATGAATATAAGATATTTTTTATTAATTACTTATTCAAATATTTTTTTTAATTTCTAAATTGTTAAGATTTTTAAAAGAAAATCCGTTTTCAGATCATTTTATTTTTTTTCTTCTAATGTTTTTAAATCATTGTATTTCTCTTTAAGTCTACTTAGATATGTTTTTTCTTGAAACATATATTCACTTTGTATTTGATAGTCTCTTACTTGCTGATGGTCTATTTTTGATATCACGTGAATTATGTTTGATTATAATAGATTATTTTATATTATTTTCTTCTAATGTATTACGTTTTTAATTCAAATTAGTTTTTTTATAGAACTTGAATTTTGTGAAAAAATCTTTAGTATTTAATCTATGTTTTTTAAATTTTTGTAGTATCTTTTTGGTTTTATTTGATATTAATTTATTATATTTTCTTTTAGAATTAAAGCAATTTTTTATGTACAAAAAAGTTGTTAATTTAATATTTTTCAACGTTACCTAAATTTTTTATTTATTGGAGTGGTAAATTTAATGATGGATTTAATTAAGTTTTTCATAAATAAATTTTAAAAAAATTAAAAATAAAAAAAAATATTGATATTTTTTGAGAAAACATGTTATTAAAAGGAAGCTTGTTAGTGCTGGTGTTTTTATTTGTAATTATAGTAAGCAATACTTTTTATAAAAAATGTTTTACATGATACAAGACAGAATGATTTTTATGAAAAATTGATAAATGATAAAATTAATATTTAATAAATAGATAAATAAATATTATTTTGTATTGAACTTAAATGTTTTAATTTTTATTAGTTTTATATTTTTACATGTGTAAATTTTTATAAAAAACTATTCTTAAAATGTAGTAAAAGTTTTAAATAATATAATTGTATTAGTAATATTCTTTATAAAGTTTGTTTTCTTGTCTTTTTTATCATTTTTTTCTATCTTTTATTGTATTTTTATATTTATTATTATTTAGATTTTTTTAATCTCATTTCTTAAATTTAAGTTAAAGTATTGTTTATAAAGCTTCACTTGAAAATATGGTTTAATTAAATTTTTAATGTTGATTTTTATTTAAAACTATTTCTTGAATTCATCTATTTTTATTTATTTTTTTGTATTCGATTTTATCCGCTCAAAATGTAAATTTTAAGTTATATATACCACAATTTTCTGTATTTCTTTCAAAATTTATTAATGTTTTTAAATGTTTTGTTAACTTTTAATTTTAAGATTTTTTAGGTTCATAAAGTTTTTTGTATGTTTTAAATATCGATAAACTTTACATTATTTTGATTAGCTTTAAGAAATTCTTTAATTTTTGTTTTATATTTCTGTCTTTTAGAATTTTTTTGAGCTCTTGAAAAAGTTTTAGGTTCATATTTTTTTTTTTGCAGAATTGTTAATTTTTCTTAGCCTTTTATTATATAACAATGGATTTTTCTCAAAAATGTATATATTTTTAATTTTATTTAAAATTGTTATTTACAAGTTTGTAGATTTGTAAATATTTTTAGGTAACGTTTAATGATCAATAATTTTTAGAATTTTTTTCTATTTTTCATAAATTATTTTATATTTTTGAGTTTCTATACACTTAAAATTTAGAATATTATTGTAGTGTAACGTATTTTATAAACTTATTTTGAATATTTTTTAAATATTTTTTTAAAAATGTTGATTATATAGATATTAATAAGTATGTTTCAAGACGTTTTTTGTAATTAAAGTGAATTTATCTTAATGTAAGAAAAATAAAAGATAAAATATGTAACAATGATTTTTAACATTGAATTTTTGGGGATAGTTTGTTATCGTTTTGACTTGTGAATATCTGATATTTAATGGAATAAAAGATAAATGTAAAAATGAATAGATGATATATAGGTTATAAAAAAGTATAAATAATAACCAGAATGATTAAGTTAAGAATAAAGAACAACTAAATGAAGAATATATGCACATATGTTTAAAATACACGACAAAACTATCCAAAAGATCATTTTTCATTAATTTTATCCTGTTTGTATATCTTTTTTAAAGATATATACTTTATTTTAGAATTTACTAGTCTCTTTTTTATATTACAAGTGAAATTATTACTCCTAGTATAGTTTCTTTTATAATACTCCAGCCATTCATTCTTAAACCTTCACTTGGTTCCTGATATGATTTACAATTCTCTTTTAGTTCTTCACATTTTCCATCTTTGCTATCATTTTGTATAAGTCCTTTACAACTTAACATAAACTTATCACAATATGGTTCCCAAAAGTCGCATATTTGTTTTTTTATATTTATATCTTTGGTTTTTATTTTTTCTGAAATTTTCATAATATTCATATTTTTTCTTAATGTATTGCATTTAAATTTAACGTCTTCAATAATTATTCTGCAAGTAATGTTCACTTGTATACACGAAATAGTAAATAATGTTTTCGTTTTTTTAGGCCAGTTATTACATCTTTCTGTCATTTTTTTTATGCATGTATGTAAATCATACAATTTCTCTGTTTTTTCTTTTATCAAAATTTCCTCTAATTCTTTTGTATTTTTTAAATGATCACACTTCTTGTTTAGTTCAAGACATAAAAATTCATTTATTCTTGAATCTTGTCCTAGTATCTTGCATTTTTCTTCCAGTTCCATGCAATCTTCTTCATTTATAGAATCTTTTTTCTTATTTAGATTTTTATTTAATTCTTGACTTTGTTTTTCAATATCTTTTGCAAGCATCTGGCATGTATTTTTTGGATGCAAGCATAAATCTGCTAAAAGTGGTTCTTTAATGTCAACATTTTCCTTACATAGATTTAACAGTTCATTTACACATGTTTTGAGAGCATCATTTATCATTAAATTATGAAGTTTCCCTGTTAATTTATTTTGAAGTAGTTGATATTCTCTTTTAAGAAGTCGTGTTTTTAAGCATGCTGAATTCACATTACCACATGCATTGTTAAGCTTAATATTTTCTAAATTACAAGGTCTCCTATAATAAAAACATTTTGATTCTAACTCTGTACAAAGCTCTTCATCAAATTCTGTAAATTGTTCAGTCCATTTCAGTAGTGTGGTTTCTTTATTATCGTCGGTTGTGTCTGATAATGATAAGCTGTACAATTCTAATTTTAAAGCTTTGCATCTAGGTTTTAGAGTGTCTTTTAGGTTAGTACATATTTCTTCCTTATTTTCACTTATTTTTTTTTTAGTGTTGTCATATAAATTTTTTAGTTGAGGTAGAGAGCTACAAAATTCATAACATCTTTCAACATAAGTTTTGCAGTCTTCTAGATCATTGTTTACCATTAATACTAAAAGGTCGATCATATCTTTCATTCTCGGCTTTCCAATTTCATCTCTAAATAATTTCTTTTTTTTTACTTTTTCCATCAATGTAAAATCTTTTCCTATTGGATTAAAGGTTGAACTTGGTGGTATGTATTTCACTTTTTTTTTACATTTTTTTTCTAGTTCTTTGCATATATCTTGAAGATTATTATTATAATTTGATCCATAAAAGTAACACTCATCAAGCAAAAAATTACATTTTTCTTCTGATATTTTAGGATTTTTAAAAAACTGTTCTATATTTATTTTTAATTCGGTGTATTCATCTTTCATAAAATGTATAAGGTCCCTGCATCTATTTAAAGGACTTAAGCAAAACTGCATTAATTCATCGCTTTCTTTCATGAATACATGACATTTCTCATTAATAACTTGTTTACACGTTTCTACTGTTTTTATATTTTCATTAAATACTCTTAAAAGAAATTTTTTTGTTAAATTATGTCTTTTTCTTTTTCTACAAATTATTCTTAAATTATTGCATTTTTCTGTAAGTTCTTCTGGAGATACTCCCTCCCAAAACATACATTCAGTTTCCATTTCACAATCTTCATTTGTTGCTGATGGTTTTTTTATAGCATCTGTTAAAGCATGTTTAAGTATATCACAACTTTTCTTAATATTTTCTCCTAAATTAATACATTTTTCACTCATCTTCGATTTTTCACATAACTCGTTCAATTTAAAATGATAATTGTTTAAATTTAGACCTATTTTTTCCAAATCTTCACAATATTCTTTTAGCTTTTCATGACAATGATTATTAATTGCATTTTCTTTTAGAATTAAAGCAAAAATCCTTTCTTTACTGTATAAAAAATTCGTTAATTTTATATATTTTGAGATTATTTAAAGGTTTTTATACGTTATTGAATATAATGACCTATCTAATAACTGATCTAATGTAGATTTTTTATGAATAAATTCTAAAAAATTAAAATAAGAAATAGAAAAGACAAAATACCAATGTTTTTTGATGATGCATGTACTATTCCAAGAAAAAATGTTAAAATAAACACTTTCATTTATAATGAAAATTCATTTATAATGAGAATATTGAATAAATAATTATAAAAAATGTTTCATATTTAATATAAAAATATCGAGAAAACAATTTTTAAATAAATTTGTAATTGATAAAAGAATTGATAAACGATAATAAATTATAATGAATATATAATAAACAATAAATAAGTAGATAAATAAATATTGTTTTTATTAGATATATTTTTATTCTATTGTGTATTTTAATGTTTTTTATTATTTTTTCATTATATTTTTATATATAAAAACATTCTTATTTTAATTTTTTAGATTTTCTTCTCTTTCACGATTTTTTTGAATATTTTTAAAGAATTTTGTATTTTTTCATAATACTTGGTTAACTTATTTGTCTTTCATAATATATTAAACATATTTTTTAGAAAATAGTTATTTTTATTTCTTAGATATCTTTTATTCGAAAGTTTTATTATTTCTTTTTTTTTTTGCTTTTAAATTAATTTATTTTCAAGTTATTTTGTCTTTTATTTATCTAGTTTTTTGTATAGTTTTTTCATATCTAATGATAAGTTTTATTTTTATATTTTGTTGATTTTGTTTGAAAAATATTACTTATAATTTTATATATTTATAAATATTTATCAGATAACATTTATTTTAATGATTAACAAATTTTAATTTGAATTTTTTTGGATTTTTTTATAAATTATTTTATATTTGATATCTTTGGTTTTTTATATAGTTAAAATTTAGGGTATCGCTATAGTATGGAGTATCTTATTTTAGAAATCACTGTTTTAAATATCTTTTTTAATTTTTTTTTTTTAAAAATGAGTGATTATTTAGATGTTGATAAATGTTTTAAAGTATCTTTTATAATTAAAACGTATATAATTTTAATATAAAAAAAGAGATAAAATATGTAATAATGATTGCATAATATTGAAATTTTGAAAGAGTACTTTATTATTTTTATTTTGATTGGTAGATCTTTAAATATGCCTATAGTGTAGTAGAAGTAAATGAGAGGTAAACATAAAAGTAAATTGATAAATTAGTAATAAAAAGTATGGGTAGCGAATCAGGTCATATAAAGAATATGTGATAAATGATAAATGGGACGATTTTTTTAAAATATTTTTTAAGTTGATGTAAAAAAGAATACTTATTTTAGTCTATTTTTTATTTTTTCATGTTCTATTTTGCTTTTCCGCCTTTTTATTAATTTATTAAATATGTTTTTTTTTTTTGTTTCAAATCATGTTTATTCGTTTTTTAAATCATAAGTAAATAACCGTTGTTATTATTAAAGCTTTTATAATATTTTATTCATTTTCAAGCCTTTATAGTTAGCACCATATCCCTTGTTTCTTCTTTATTTGTTATGCAATATATTGGTTTAGAATATTTGTCGATGTTAGCATCATTATAGATATAATTGAGAAGATTTGTATAGATGTACTTATGTATATCCTGATATATATGCAACATATATATATGTTGTTTGGTTGTTGTTTCAGTTGTTATCTTATTGGTTTCGATATTTATATTCTTCTTTGAGCTCACTAGTGTATTATTAGAATGATTTTTAGTATTTTATTTTTTTTTAAAGTTGATGAGTTTTATTTTTTTGATATTTGTTTTATTGTTTTATTTAAGTTTTCGATTTATTTTATTTTTGTTTCTATTTTTTACTAGTGTGTCTAATTTTGTACATAATTTTGTATATTTTTTTATTTATTTTACTAGTTTTTGATGTAATTTATTTTTAATAATGTTATTTTTAGTAACAGTATTTTTATTATAGATTAACTAATGTTCTGTTTTTGTTTTAGTTTATTGCATATAGTATTGGTTAAGAGCTAATTTATAGTCATTCTTGCCCTAAGATTGCTTTTAAACTCGTGGATAACTTTTATTTTTAGGCTATATGTTTCATAGTATTGTTTGTATCTTTTTACATTTCTTGCATCCATTATTCCTTTTGGTATTTGTTAGATTTTTAATAGTTAGATATGAATACGTTACAATACGGTTTCTAAAATATGTAGGTTGATTCTATTCCAGTTTGTATTTTTATTTTATTGATAATAGTATCAATTTTCATTTGCTCTTTTGATATGTTAGATTTAGATTTAATGTTTTTTGTGATAATTTCGTTAGTGTTTCCCATTGTATATATAAGAATAAAAAGTATGTTACTTTTTCTAACTTAATGATCATACAATTTATTTACTCTTTCATACATGAATTAAAACTATCTAAACTTTTGATCTTTTCTCTAAACAATTTTTAAGTGTTCTGCACTTTTTAAGTACTTATAATGTATGTTTGGAGCATGAAATAAATATTTAGTTTTTTTTTTTAAATTTTTTAATATTGTATAATTCTTGTAGCTTTTTGCAGCTATCTTTTGTCGGAAAATTCCATTTGCTGTTGAAGTTTTTCTGTAAAGATTACTTTCGTTTGAAGATTATGAAAAACTAGAGTTGTTTTTGTTGCATATGTAAACAGAAATAATTTCTTTAGTGTTTTAAATTTTTATATTTTTAGTTTTTGCTGAAATATTTTAATGTTTTATTTAATTCAGACAACTTTTTCTGTATTCTTTTTTATAATAGTTTGCTGATTAATTTTTCTTTTGAAACATGCTGTTTTAATATTTTTGTATACTTTTTTATTATTTGAATTATTTTTAAAAAAGACTATAATTTTGGATTTACACAATTTTTGTCTTTAAAATGTTGGAATTCTTCTTACATAATAATTTGGGTACTTTGTATTAGGTTAAAGAGATAATTATTGAAGATTTTTGATGTGAAAATTCTGCAAATGTTTTCAATATTTTTTTTAGTTTTTGAGATTTTTTATTTTTACTTATTTCGCATAAATTTTTTAAAATATTGTATTCTTTTTTAAATCTTTGTATTTATTTTTGATAAAATTATTACATTTTTCTTTAATACTATATTAAATTTTGAATTAATAATGTTAGTGAGTAGTTGCCTCTAGTGGAAATAGTTTTTAAAAAAGAATTTTTTGTTGTGTCTCTTGTAAAGAATAGTGAATCTGATAGTATATATCGATGTCTTTTAACATTTATTTTCAAACTTATGGCAGCTTAATTTCTATAATTCTTACGAAACATTTTTTAAATAGTTAGATGTTTTATTAACAATGTTTTTATATATTAATATTAATTTTGTAATTGTTTTCAATGAAATGCATTTACTTTTTGCTACTTTTTGTAGTGATTGGCAGATGTTTTTTTGATTAAGGCATTTTTATATTAATTCGTTGCTTTTTTATTAAATTATATGCAAACTTTTTAAAGCTTTTTATATTTTTTTTTAAAAATTTTTTTAAGCGTTTTCAAAAAAGTTTTTATGATATTATCATGATCTGATAACATTTATTAGTTGTTAATATAAGGTTGTTCTGGAAATGTGTCTTTTAAAAATAGCTATTGTTATCTTTTTTTGAAATCATAAAATTAGTTTATTAATGCATTTTTAGTCTTATTTTAAAATTAATATATTTTTAATAGATCTTATTTTTCAATTTAGTATACTTTTCTCTTGTTTTTTTTGTTATTTTTAAAGGATTTCTATAATTTAATATAAATTTTAAAATATAATCCTTAAAAATTAGATAACAGTTTATTGCTTTGCTTTATTAATTGTATTTTTGGTCTTTATTTGTATTATTACTCTATTAAATTCAGAATTAATATTATTAGTAATCGTTTAAGTAGTATTTAGTTAAATATATATAAAGGTAAATTAAAGATTTTTAATTTAGTTATTGTGTTATTTTTAGTTTTTTAGAATTGATGTTATTTAAATTTTTTTTTTAATGATTGTTTCTAGTGTTTTTTTGAATTTTTTGAGATTAAAATAGAAGTTTTGTATATGATATTATCATTATTATTATTTTGAATTTTTCTTAATTAAAATCTCTTTTTTAATTTTTTAGGATTTTTATTTTGAATATTCTAATTTTTGTATAAATTATTTTTTAGAAATATAGTTTTTTTATTTAGAATTAGTTGAAGGTATATTAATTTTTGTGAATAAAATGTTGGTAATATTTTTAAAATTAATTGGTATTTTTTTGTATATTTTTATTGAATATTTTTTTAGATATAATTATTTAAACAATGTTAGTAATTATGTTTTAATTTTTTTTAATGAAATATATTTAAATTTATTTTAAAAAATATTTTTAAAATACTTAAAATGTTTTTCAATGTCAAATAAAATGTAGAATATTATATAAAAAGATTGAGCGTATTGTTCAAATAAAAATATATGTATTAGTTATAATAATAATTGTATTAATAAAAAGTTAATAATTAGCTTATGTATCTTTTCCTTCCAATTTTGTTTTGTTCTTGTTGATTATGGAGTAATATGAAGTAAATTTAAAGTGAATTGAAAGTAAATTAAAGCGAATTAAAGACATTTAAAATAAATAAAAAATAATTCAGGGATGATCAAGAGTAAATATGGAATTAATTTATGATAGAATTGTAAATAAAGATGAACTAATTGATAATAAATTCATATTAATTTTTTTATTTTTTTTTATTTTTTCTATTTTGTTTCTTTTTTCTTAGATACTATTTAATATATCTTTATTTTTCATTTATTTTTTATTTACTTGTTTTTATCTTAGTTATCTTTTTTTTCACTTTCTTGAGATTAGTATAAAATAATTATATCCTTAAGAGTTTATGTTATATATTTTTATCTTTTTTCTTTTAATTTCGTAAAATTTACTTGGTTTTTATATTTTCTGTTATAAATTTATGATGGTTTAAATTTTTTCATTGTTAGTTAATATTATGATTGATATATGTATTATTTGTGTCTTTACTATATAAATTGATATTTTTTTATTAAGGTGTAATTTTTATTTCTAATTATTGTTTTTTCACTGATATTGTAATTTAAATAACAGTAAATAATATTTTTATTTAGTATTTTAAAAAAATTCTACAAAAATATCGTTTCATAAATGTTTTTAAAATGTCGTTTATTGTAACTATTATTTTTATATGATTAAAATGTTAATTTTAGTATATTTAAGTGTATTGTTTTATAGTTTTTTTTGTAGTTTTGTACGTTTTTATGTTATTTTTAGTTGTTTTTCTTATTTTTTTTGTTTTTGGATATGATTTCATTTATTATTAGATTTTTAAAATTTTTTATTTTCTTTTATTTTTATTTTGTGTTATTTTTTGATTGTTAATGATTTTTAATTTTTTTTAGTTTTTAACAATTTTGACTTTTAAGATTTTAAAGAGTTATAAATAGTTGAATATATTTATTTTTTAAGAGGAAAAAATAGCTAATAATAAAAGTCTAATAATAAAAGTGAACAGAAATATTCTTAAAATAAAGTATTTTGTTACTAAATTTTAAGAATTGGCAATTATTTTAAAACTGAGGAATATATAGTAGATAATAAAACAGACTTTGTTTAATACTATTATTAATTTGTTATTTTTAATATCTTTAAATTCTTTTTTGTAAAACTATGTAGATTTTTATATAAAAAGTGTATTTTTAAAACAATGTCACTTTTAGATAGTATAAGTTTTCTAAATGCTTTTATTTCTTATTTTTTATATTAATTTGCTTATTAGTCTTATAGTTTTTAATTTTAATTTTTGTTTTAAACCGGTGAATTTAGATTTAATATGGCAATAGATTAGTTTTTAACCCTAAACCTTATTTGCAAAAAAATCTTCCGTGTTGATATAACCCTACCCTTTTTTTAGTAAATATGATCTTAGGAACTATCGTCGAATTAAGAATCATGATGTTAGAATATTTAAGTATTAAAAAGAATTTTTAACTTGAATAATAATTCCAAACAGTTTAGTTTTGTATAGTGTAAAAGCATTATTTAAGATTTCTTTATAAGGTTTGATTTTCTTTATTTCTAAGGTTATTTTTATCAAAAAGTTATGGGTTATAAGAAATTAAATAAATGCGTTGAGGTGTTTGAGTATTCAAAACCTCCATTTTTGCTTTCCCCTGAGCAACTTGAGAAAGAGCTTTCCACAAGTATGGAGAATGGGCTTCAAATGAAGGATGTAGAGGAGCGGCTTTTGAAATACGGAAATAATTCTATAGATAATAATGATGGTGTATCTATAATTGCTGTTCTTGTGCGTCAAGCTGCTAATGCTATGACACTTGTAAGGATATGGATTATTGTGTTTTCTAGTTATATATTTGTTATAGGTCCTTGTTGCTGCAATGATTGTATCTTTGGGAATTAAAGATTGGATCGAAGGAGGTGTAATAACCGCTGTTATATTAAGTATATATATGCAGCTTGCTTGAGATGCATTTTTGACTATTGGAAGTTAATATTGTTGTGGGTTTCTTTCAAGAATATAATGCCGAAAAGACGGTAGATTCTTTGCGTTCTTTGTCTTCTCCAACAGCTCACGTTATTCGTGAGGGTTCTAATTTTGCAATTCCTTCTTCACAAATTGTTCCTGGTGATATTGTGGAATTAAAAACAGGAGATACTGTTCCTGCCGATATACGACTTTTTGAAGCTATGAATTTTGAAACTGATGAGTCTTTGTTTACTGGAGAATCTTTACCTGTGAGTAAATCTGTTAACGCGAATTTTGACAATGAGGATATTCCAATTGGTGACCGTGTTACTATGGTATGGAGTGTCACTACTGTTACTAAGGGTCGTGCAAAAGGAATTGTTGTATTTACGGGAATGGCTACTGAAGTGGGAGCTATTGCTAAGTCTTTTAATAAAAGTAAGAATAAAAAAAGAGTTTTGAAGAAGAATGAAGGGAAAGTTGCACCTCATGCATATATTATTGTATGTGGTATGACTGTTTTGGATAGTATTGGTCGCTTTTTAGGTGTTAATATTGGGACACCGTTGCAGAAAAAGTTGTCTGCGCTTGCTATTGGTCTTTTTGGTATTGCTTTACTTTTTGCGTTGATTGTATTTGCGGCAAATCGTTTTGTAGCTAAAGATGAAGTTATTCTTTATGCAATTGCTACTGGTCTTTCTGTATGTTTTTATTTCTTCAAGGGTATTTTGGCTTAGTGTTTTAGATGATTCCATCAAGCTTGGTTGTTGTTCTTACTATTACTATGGCTGTTGGTACAAAAAGGATGGTTAAGCGTCATGTGATTGTTCGTAAACTTGATTCTTTAGAAGCTCTTGGTGCTATCACTGATATATGTTCTGATAAAACCGGAACGTTAACACAAGGTTGGTATGAAGCATTTTTTTGCTAGTTTCTAAAATGTATTTTAGGTAAGATGACTGTTCGTCAGATTTGGGTTTATGGGCTTGGTATGTTTTTGGTATCAGAGAGTAATGAACCATTAAATCCTACAATGGGGACTTTAGTTTTTACTAAAGCTAGTCCTTTGGATTATAGTAATGGTGATTTTGATGATGTTGAGAAAATTGATACAGAAAAATATAATATAAGTCAGGAATTAGATGTATTTCTGAATATCGCATCATTAGCAAATTTGGCAGTTGTTCATCAAGATAATGAAAAGCAGTGGAAAGCAACTGGGGAACCTACTGATATTGCATTGCAAGTATTTGCATGTCGCTTTAATCGAGGAAGGAATAAATTATTAAAAGATGATTCTTTATGGACTCAATTAGCTGAGTTTCCTTTTGATAGTGATATTAAAAGAATGTCTGTTGTTTTCCAGAGAAATATGGAAGAAAGACTAGTTATGGTATTTATGAAGGGCGCTATTGAAAGGGTTCTTTCTGTATGCACTACTATAGGAATAAATAGAGAAAAGTTAAACCAAGAAGATAAAGAAGAAGTACTTAGAAATGCTGATGTCTTTTCTAATCAGGGTTTACGAGTTTTGGCATTAGCTCAAAAACAATGGATTAAAGATGTTGATAATTGGGAAAAAGTTTCTCGAGATGATGTTGAATCAGATTTAAGTTTAATTGGTTTTGTCGGTATAAATGATCCTCCTAGACCAGAATCTGCTGCTTCTGTTAAAGGTATTGCTGGATTTTTTTTAAGCTATATTAATTGTTCTATAGAATGTCATCAAGCTGGTATAAATGTACACATGCTTACAGGAGATCATTTGAGTACTGCTAAAGCTATAGCAATGGAAATTGGTATCCTTCCTCGAAATATGAGCAAATTTTTGAACTGTGAATCTTATATGATTATGACTGCTTCTCAGTTTGATAGAATGAGTAATTCTGAGATTGATTCTCTTCCTCATTTGCCCTTGGTTATTGCTAGATGTGCACCACAAACTAAAGTTCGAATGATAGAAGCATTGCATCGACGAAAGGCATTTTGTGCTATGACAGGTGATGGAGTTAATGATTCACCAAGTTTAAAGCGTGCTGATGTAGGCATTGCTATGGGAATGTCTGGATCAGATGTAACGAAAAATGCTAGTGATATTGTTCTTACTGATGATAATTTTGCATCCATTATAAATGCGATAGAAGAAGGTCGTAGGATGTTTGATAATATTAAAAAGGTTTGTTTTCGAATATTTTGCTAGAAGTTTCAGTATTTATTAATTATAGTTTGTTCTTCATCTTTTAGCAGCAAATGTTGCTCAGGCTCTTTATTTGTTAATTGGTCTTGTATTTCAAGATCAAAGTGGTTTTTCTGTATTCGCATTGACTCCTGTTGAGATTCTTTGGATTATTATGGTAACGAGTGCTTTTCCCGCTATGGGGCTTGGTATGGAAGTTGCAAGTTCAGATATTATGAAGCGGCCTCCCCATAATGTATGTATTTTCTATTTTTATTAATCTGTAATGATAGGGAAATAGGTTAAAGTTGGTGTGTTTACATGGGAAGTTGTTATTGATACTTTTGTATATGGTTTTATTCAGGCAATAATTTGTTTAGCATCTGTAGGATTATAGTAATTCTTATATATTTAATTTAATTGTTTTAGTATGTTATTGTTGTCTGGGGATATGGAAATGGTAATCTTGGTGTTTTTTGTAATGATTATTATAATCCATCGTGTGAACAAGTGTATAGAGGTAGATCTACTACATTTGTAGAACTTACTTGGATGATATTAATTCTTGCATGGGAGATGATTGATTTTCGACGTTCTATGTTTTTTTTTAATCCAGAATCACCTCACAAGTATACCCAATTATATTATCATCTTAAAGGAAATAAATTTTTGTTATGGTCTGTAGTTTTGGGTTTTGTGAGTGTTTTTCCTGTTATTTATATTCCAGTGGTTAATAAGGATGTTTTTAAGCATTCCCCAATCACCTGGGAATGGTTTCTTGCGTTTTCTGGTTTATTACTTTTTATTATAGGTTCAGAATTGTGGAAATGGACAAAAAGAATTTACTTTAGGTATCATGAGAAAAAAGTATATAACTTTGTTTCTGATTTAGAAAAAAATTGTCCATTTGAAAAATATGCAACAATAGAAAAGAATAATATTGATTTTGGTTCATAAATAAGTGCATATTTATATGGGTTTTATCATGAACTTTAGTTGAATGTCATTTAATGTCATATAAATTAATACTCTTTATTGTTTTTGAGTGAGAGGATATGCTTATCCTGTTTGTTTTGTGATATTTTTGGAATTATATATATATATAATTAATATAAAAGTTAAAGGGTTATTTGTATAATATTTATTAAATTATTATTGGATATTGGAATTTAGAGATAAATTGAATATTATGTTAATATAAATGTTTATAAAGCTGGTTTTTATAGTTATTTAATAAAATATTGATTTTAATTTTAAATGATTTCCTGAAAGTTTATATGGATTTATATATGAAAAAATCTTTTTATAGATTTGTGTGTTTATTATTTTTTTTAATATTTTTATTTTTTATTGTTATTTTTGATTAAATTAGTAGTTTTGTTAGCATAATAATAATCTTATTAATTATTTTTATTATGTAATTACTATAAATTTTTTATTTTCATAAAGATTGTAAAAATGAGTGAAGGTTTTAAAAAAAATGCAAGGTATTATAATTTATTATAATATTAAATTTTAAATAGTATGGTAAAAATAATTTATAAATTATTTTTTAGTTTTAAAAAATATAAAAAATAGTAAATTGAATGTTTATGAAAAAAATAATTGTTTATGGAAATATAATATAACTTTTAGAATATAAATTAAGTTAAAATATTTATAGATAAAATAATATAAAGTAATTAAATTATATTAAATCTTATATTTTTTATATTTTTGATAATTTTTTATTAAAAATATAATAAAAATAATAGAATTATTAAATTTTAGTTAATTTTTATAATTATATTTTAAATGTCTATTAATTTTTATTTGAAGTTACTTTTTATTTATTTTTTATAGGAAAGTTAAATTTTTAGAGTATAAAAAATTATAAAAATTATGGATTTATTATTTATTTTTAGTAATTTTATATTGAAATATTAATATATTTAAAATTTATGAATTTTTTTTTCTGAATTTTAATCTAGTTTTCTATTTATTATATAAATCTAATTTAGTTTAAATATATTATTGTTTCATTTTTAAAATTTAAAGTAAAATTATTAAATAATGTTTTTGTTAATAGTTATATTAAAAAGTAAATTTTATCTAAGGATATTTAATTTTCATTTGAAATTTTAAATTTTATGCTAATTTTAATTCTATGAAAGCCTGCTTATTTTAATTTGTTTATTTTTATAAAATGCTTAATATAAAAAACTGTTAAAATATCGAAAAATTTTTTTAGTTGATTATAAATTATTTCCTGATAATTTGAATATAGTTTAAGTTATTTTTTTTAATTTTAAATTATATTAATAAAAAATATAATAATGTATTGAATTTTATTGGCAATTTCTATTTTATAGTTTTAAAAAAATTAATTTAATTTGATAATATATTTGTAATAATTTTTAATGTAAATATTGTTAATTAATAAGTTATATCAAGTCTTTTTTATTTATATAAGTTATAAAATATTTTATAGTTAAAAGTATAAATTATAAGTATATATAATTAAGTAGAAAAATGTAATTACAAAAATTTGTAATGGTAGTGGCAAAGTATAAAGAAAAATATAATATTTATTGAATACTTATGCAATTAGCTCAACAACACCACCAACTTCTTTGATCTTTTTTTCAGCAGTTTTTGAAATGCATCGAGTACGAACAACAATTGGTGTGTTAGGTAGACGACCTTTTCCAAGAACTTTTCCATATCCCTAAATAAAGTATTAGTAATTGAAGAATAATTTATAAAACAATATTACATAAGAAAGAGTATCAATAACAAGAGATGTATCTGTTTTTTTATTTAAAAATTTTTCTCTTTCTTCTTCTGAAACAAGGGTCCATAATTTTTCAATATTTACCGCTGGTCTCCAAAACTTCCAAAGTAAATAAAAAAATAAATTATACAACTTAACTCTTACTTGATTATTTGTTCTATTTATTAAGAAACCCAATTAGTTATATTCTTATTTTAAATTGGAGTAACATACTTATGAAAATACCTCATTCCTACCTACAATAATCAGTATTATTTAGAAAAATAGAAAATTTTAGAAAGCATTATTTAATTCCTGAACTTACTTTGCCAAAATATCCTGGATGGTATTTATCTAAATTGATACGATGATGATGCATGCCACCTGCAAGACCTCGACCACCAGGATGTTTTCGATGTTTACCAACTCTTCCGTAACCTGCTGATACATGTCCCCTATGCTTACGTGTATTATGAAGCCTTGTTGGCATTTTCTTTCAAGTTATTTGCTATATTTTTTATTGATAATTTTTAATATTTGAAAGCTCGATACTGTTTTTTGAATTTTTAATAGATTTAGGGTTTCTAATGTTTTTTAGGTTTTTAAGATTTTTAAAAAAATGTTTATGAATTTTAATTCTTTTATTTTGTTTTAGAGTATTTATAATTAATTATTTAAGAACGTATTTTGTTTGAAATTATAAGTGATTTTTAAATAATTTTTAAGATAGTTGTAATATTAATTTATAATATTTAAAGATATTGTTTTAAAATTGAAAACTATATGATAGTTATATGTATATTATTATTATAATTATTTATGAATTTCAGTAGTTTTATTTTGTTTAAATATAAAGTTTTTATATTTTAATATTAAGGTAATCCTTTAAAAAATATTTTAATTTTTAGATTAAAGAAATTGTTTTTATTTTAAAATATTTTAAATATTTTTAGTTTTTATAAATTTTTTGTTAATTATTTTTTATTTTTCTAAAAGTTAAGTTTTAAATAAATGAATCTATAGATGAAATTATTATAAATTTTAGATATAAACTTATAAACTTAATATTTGTATTTATTATATTTTTATTATATTTTTATGTTAAATATAGATCCGATACTTTTGTAAGTTATATTAAATATATTAAATTAGAAGAAAAAAATTATTTATAATAGAAAATTGATAAATTATTATTTTAGTATATATAAAAAAAGTTAATTATGTAATTACGTAAAAATAGTATTGAATACGTACATATTTCAATGCTTATTTTGAAAAATAACATTACGTATATGTTTGTTTTTATTAAATTTTTTTTAAGATTTAATAGTTTTATATTGTTTTGTTGTATATTGTATAATACTATACCTGCAAAGTAAACTTTTTTGAATATAATATTATTATAAATATTTACTCTTAATATTTGTATAATAAATTAATGTATTTTTAAATGTATATATACATATATATATTCAATTATTTTATATAATAAATATTAATAAAATATATGAATATTAAATTTTATAAAAATATTTCTTCTATATAAAATTATTTTTAAACATAATATTTAAATATTATATGATGGATACGGTACATTTGTAAACCATGCATGTTTGAGTGCATTTGATGCGGAAATTCGCCTGAAATTATAAATAATTATAAATAGATTCATATATTACCTACATATTAGGTTGTAATTGTAGCATCTTATTTAATAAATCTATTCCAAGAGGATCCATTTGTGGAAGAATCTGACTAAGATCTTGTACATCATATATTGGATAATTGGCCCGGTATTCTGGGTATTGACTAATCCCAGGCCATGTATGTTCATTAGGTGTACCCATAAGACGAAATATTTTTAATAATTGATCATCGTTATTACTTCCTGGGAATAAAGGTCTGCCTGTATACATTTCAGCCATAATACATCCAGCAGACCATATATCAATGCTAGTTGAGTACGTGCGAGATCCAAGAAGAACGTCAGGTGCTCTGTACCACAGTGTTACAACTTCATTTGAAAATGTATTTACAGGTATGCCAAATGCTCTTGCAAGTCCAAAATCGGCAAGCTTTAGTTGGCCTTGTTTATTAATAAGAAGATTTTGTGGTTTGAGGTCTCGATGAAGAACACGATTATCATGACAAAATGCAATTCCTTTAAGTAATTGATACATAAAACTTTTGGTAATATTAGGGTCTAAAGCTCCTCCATTCCCATGTGAATCCATATATTTTTTCAAATCTTTATCCATATATTCAAATACTAGCATGAGTTTGTTTTCTGTATGAATAACATCCCATAAGCCAACAATATTCTCATGTTTAAGTTCCTTCATAAGTGATATTTCACGGATAGCCTAAATTCATATCATTAATATATATTTATAACGTTTCATGTATATTTGTACCGTTGATGGTGTACCTTCATCTGCATCTACAAATATTTCTTTTAAAGCAACAATTTCTCCTGTTGTACGATTTCGCCCTAGAGTATAAATTTTAAGTTATTTATAATTTATTTTCAATTACCTTTATGGACTGTAGCATATGTCCCTTCTCCGAGTTTTTCTAATTGCTGGTAGTTTGATGCCATGGTTTAGCAATTAAGACTTGTAGATAATGTTTTTTATAATTAAAGTTTATAATTAAAGATAATATTTTTAATTTTATTAATAAAAATTTGAATTATTTCTAAAAGTTGTTTTCGATCATTTCTTTAAAAATTTTAAAGATTATTATTTATTATATTTTACTTCTATAATTATATAAATGTTAAATTTTATAGAATTATCTTAATGTCAAAAAAAGTAATAATTTGAATAATTTAAAATGATTAAATATTTTTTACGAGATATTAGATAATTACTTAGATATAATATTATATATTTAATATTTAATTCTTAGTAAAAATACATTTTAATTTCATATAAAAAAAGTTATATAGATTGATTAAAGAAATTTTATTTATTAAAATTATAAATGTAAATTTGTATTTTTTTAATTTTATATTTGTAAATTAATTTCGACTCGAAATTTACTTTTGAGAATTTTTTATAATATTTTCCTTTAAATAGGAATGACTTTTGAATCGTATTATAGGTCTCTTAAAATTCCTGCACTTAAGGAGCTTTTACAGAAAAGATCTTTAGTAGTATCTGGCAAAAAGGAAGATATGATTATGCGTCTACTAGAAGCTGACAAAGTCGATAATATTAAGTTTAGTACCATTCAATTACCTAGAGCTTCTAAAGATGATCTTGGTGACCTTGCTCCTCCAGAAGATGAAATTGATTGGGGTGATGATACTACTGATACAGCAATAAAAACTACTTTGTTTGAAAAAGTAGTGACTACATCTATTTCTGATAAGCTTGCTAATTCAAAAAAGAATTTTGACCAAAATAATTTTCAAAAAATACAAAAAGGAGACTCTAGTTTTAAATTTTCTTCTGTTGCATCTGCGTTTTCTATATCATTTGATTCTATAAATAAAGTTTCTACTGAAAAAAAAATAACGTTGAAAAATATTTCTTCTAGTAAAAAAAGAAACAATGATTCAATTTTTGAAGACAATAATATACTAATTAAAAATGAAATTATTAAACGTAAAGCTAGAGCATTACGGTTTGGGATTCCTGAAAATGAAAATAATAAAAAGCTTGAGAGATGCGCTCGTTTTGGAATAATAAATAGTATAGGGTTTAGTAATTATAAACATTTATCTTTGAATCGATTTCCAGAAAAGGGCTCAAAAACTGTAAAATTAAGGATTTTGGATGATCCAATAGAAAATGAAAAGATAAAAAAAAGAATAGAAAGGTTTGGTGAAATTTGAGAGAAAAAGCTATTTAAAAAAGCTTTTATAAATTGTTTTGATTTTTGAAATTAAGATTTTAAAGTGTTAAAATTAGAACGTACAAATAGAAATATAATAATTCTTTATAAATAGTAGACATGTAAGTAATTTTTTATCTTTAGCATTTTGGGATTTATATAAATTTTGTACTATGAAATATTAAAATTAGATATAGGATTGTTGTAATTTGTAGAATTTAATTTATAATTTAAATTGCTTTATTAGCTTTTTATCTACTAATTTTGTAGTAATAACATCAGAAAACCATGATACTTTTGGGCCTGCTTTCATATTAATTAATGAACATGGTAACTCTTTAGTATTATTCCAGATTTCTTTCATAATTTCTTGTTTTTCTGTTCCTAAAACAACAAATGCAATTTTTCGTGCGTTGGTTATGACAGGAAGAGAAAGAGTAATCCGTGTAGAAGGAAGTTTTGGTGAATCGATAATAGGAAGTACCCAAGGAGTGTTTTCTTGTAAACTTTTATGATTAGGAAACAATGAACAAGTATGTCCATCTTGACCGCAACCTAATAATAAAAGGTCAAATTCTGGTAATTTATTTGTATTTTTAATATGAAAATTTTTTATTAGTGTTGACTCATATGCTTCAGATAGTTTCTGTGGATTACTTAATAAAGATGTATCAATACAATGAATATTTTCTTTTGGAATAGGCAATTTGACAAAAATTTCGTCATAGCAAAGCTTGTAATTTGAATCTTGATGGGACAATGGCACAACTCGTTCGTCTGCAAAAAATATTTCCCTAATAGATAATAGTATTTTAATTAAAACACTATATATATGTACCATTTTTCCCAATTAATATCAATTAGATTTGTAATATTTTCACCCAGAATTTTCGGTAATGATCCACCACTAATAGCTATATAAAATTTGTTATGTTTCATGATACTTTCATCATATGTTTTTTTTATATATTGATAAAGTGCAATTTTTAATTTGTCTCTTGTTTGAAATGAATAAAGAGTAGCCATTAGAATAATAAAATAATCTTCTGAAATAATTTGTTTAAGTTAAAGTAATTTTAAAATATATCCTAAAGTTTAAAGATAAATTATATTCAAATTTTTAATTCGATAGTATAAATTATATAATATTATCGTTTAGTTTCAAATATAATTTGAAAAAATATTTTATTATTTTGTAATTTATTTAGCTTAGTTTGAATTTATTTTTAGTATTTTTAGGTAATATATCATTATATAAAATATATATATTTGATTATGATTTAATAATTGAAAATTAAAAATAAGCAAAATAATATCATTGTTTTATTTTTTTGTTGTTTTATGTTTAAAAGTTTAGGTTATTTTATATTAAAACTTCAATTAAAAATGTGTTATTTATTTGAATTAATTGTATATTTTAATTATATTTAGATTAATTATTTTAATATTTAAAATTTAGAAATTCCGATTAGTAATTTAAAATTTATAATATATTTATTATATTCAATGGTTTTTTATATAAACATTTAGAAATCCTATTTATGGTAATGTTATATATTCGAAGTTAATTTAGTTATACTAAGTTAAATATTTTGTTGAATATTTAGTTTAATTTTTCTTTTAAATTATTAAATATGAGTATAGTAATTATTTGAATATGTATGAATTATTTTAAAAAATAGATTGATGATTTTTAATTAAAAAAATGTTTTGAGCTATTTTCTTAAGAGTATATAAATATTTTATTTAGTGTATTTAAAAATAGTAATATTTGATATAATTAAAATTTGTTTTACATAATGATTTAAAATGTATATTTTTACGTTTAAAATTATATTTTATAGTATTAATAATTTTATTGTTTTTAAACTAGTATCATAATACTACGTTTTTGACGGTTTTTTTAGTGCTTTGGTAAATTAAGTTACTTAAAATTTTAAATCAATAATTAAGATATATTATTTTTAGAATTTAATATTTAATATTTTTAATTTCAATAATTTTTTTTAGTAAAATTTATTAAAATGTCTGAGGTTATTCAGTACGATGATATTCATTTGAATCAGGGTGAGATTGCTGGACGACTTAGATTAGCGTCTAGTGGACTTGGATGGAAAGAATCAAATTCAGAGGAGCCATATATAGTATCTGCAAGTGATATACGTAAAGCTCAATGGTCTCGAGCAGCACGAGGTTTTGAATTAAAGTTAACTCTCCGTAATGGTGGGTTTGTCCAATTGGATGGATTTGAAGATGATGATCTTGATACTTTGCGTAAAACTATTAAAAAGTATTTTGATGTTATTTTGGAGCAACGAGAACATTCTTTAAAAGGATGGAATTGGGGAAAAACAGAGTTTTCTGGCTCTGAACTTTTGTTTAATGTATCAAACAAACCTGCATTCGAAATACCTTTATCAAGTATATCTAATACTAATCTTTCCGGAAAGAATGAAGTTAGTCTTGAATTTTCGTTGTTTGGAAATGAGAGTGATATGGGAAAATTAGAAAATCAAGTAGTAAAAGATGCAACAATACAAGATCAGCTTGTTGAAATGAGATTTTATATCCCTGGTATGACAACTACAGGAAGTGAAGAAAATAGTGAAAGTGTTAATAGTGCATCTGTAATAATATATAATTTTTGTTTAAAATTTGATTAATTTTAGGTATTTTATGAGACTCTAAAGGATAAGGCCGACATAGGCCAAGTTTCTGGGGAAAGTATTGTTTCTTTTTCTGATGTTTTATTTCTTACACCTCGGTAAAATATTTTATTTTTTAAAGATTTGCTTATCTACTTAGTGGTAGATATGATGTTGATATGTATTCGTTATTTCTTCGACTACGTGGTAAGACTTATGACTATAAAATATACTATTCTTCATTTGTTAAATTATTTCTTCTTCCAAAACCCGATGACATGCATGTAGTTTTTGTTATGGGATTAGATCCACCTCTTCGCCAAGGTCAAACTGAATATCCATTTTTGGTTATTCAATTTATGCGTGAAGAAGAAATGGAAGTAGAATTAAATCTTGAAGAGTAAATATCAAAGCTGATTTGAAGTTGGTAATTTATCGCTTTTAGTTCTGAATTTCAGGAAAAATATTCTGAAAAATTAAAGAAGAAATATGATCAGCTTGCATATGAAGTTGTAAGTCAGATATTTTATGGATTAACTAGTAGAAAAATTATAACTCCTTCTACTTTTAGAAGGTAATATTTTGATTTAAAGTATATAATTAATATAAAATTAGTTATCGTGACCATGCAGCTGTTAAATGTTCTATGAAAGCAAGCGAAGGGAATCTTTTTTGTCTTGATAGGAGTTTTTTGTTTATTCCTAAGCCCTCAATATGGATTCCTATGTCTGAGATTTCTCACGTTACACTTTCTCGGTATATAGTCTTTAATATTTGTAAATATTGATATATATTTATAGTATTAACACTTCTCTATCTGCATCTCGTACTTTTGACCTTACTTTTTCGCTTAAAGGGGGTGTTTATTATCAATTTTCTAATATAAATAGGTATTTTTTTAAAAAAAAATGATTTTAACTTAATTTATTTAGAGAAGAGCAAAAACTTCTTGAAGATTTTATAAAGTCAAAGAATATTAAAATAAAAAATGATCTTAATGATGATGTAAATTTATCATTTAAAAAAAAAAAAAAAAAAAAGATTAATATTATTTTAGTCTCAAGCTATACTTACTGCTTTGGATGATGAATTGTCAGATGACGATCATAGTATACCAATAAGTGATGATGGTGAAAGTCCAGATGATGATTTTGAAGCGGAGAGTGATAGTGATGTTGCTGAAGAATATGATGAAAATGTTGAGTCGAGTAAAGATTCGGGTGAGGAGGACGGGCCAAAATCTAAAAAAATGAAATCAAAATGAATTGATTTTTAACAGGTTGTTATATTTGCTTTGTTTTTATAATTTAATGTAATATTTTACAATTTTTATAGAATACATTAAATGTTAGAAAACTAAATTTATAATATAAAATCATAAATTTTGTTATTTTAGTTAAAGGTTTATAATAATCCATAGTTTTTTAAGATAAGTAATTTTTTTTTCACAATTTCAGGAATTGTTTTATTACTATTAAGTTCATAAATTTCATGAGTATTATTATTGATAAATTTAATATAAGAGATTGATTGTGTGCCTAAGCTGTTATCAGGCTTAAAATATATTTGTAATTGCGATCCATCTAAAAACATCATTATTCCTATTTCCTTATTAATTTGCCACCACCCTTTTCCAGATATAAATTTAGCATAAGTACCAATAATATCATCTTCTGTATTTTTTTCTAAACTTAGACACTTTTTATAACGATTTATTACGTCTGAGATTATTTTTGGGAATTTTTTACATGCTGATTCGATATTTCCTTCATATAACAATATATCTTCATTTGTTTGATTATTTTGGGTAACTATTTTAATTATTTGTTTTTTAGAATCAAGTTGGACAACCATTGACTGATTATTAATGTAACGAATTTCAAATACTGAATTAAGGTATAGACGACATTTTGTATATGGAGTATCAAGAATAATTTTTGGCATTTTTGATTTTAAAATAGAAATAAATTTGGAAGCATATTGATACGCTTTGAGATATTTTGCAGGTAAATCATCAAGTTCATATATTTGTGGTAGTTTGTTGTTATGAATTATTTTTATCTTAATTTTTTTAAAAATAAATAAAATGATAAAATCATATAATACCTTAATACCGTCTGAGTTTATTAAGCATTGCCAGTCCATATTGTGAAAAAAGAGACGTAAATAACCTTTTTTAGTAATTTCTAGGTCTGCGTGTTTTGTTTTTTGCTTAATTACATTTAATCCTATTGTATTAAAGTGATATTTTTTTGCGAAATCTGATATAGGTTCAACGAAATGATTTTTATGAATTATGTTGAAATTTTGATTTATTTTATACAAATTATGTTCCATTGTGGTTTCTTTTTCTGAAAAAATGTTTTTAAAATCATTTGAATTGAGTTTTATAGGGATTTTTTTATGATTAGTATTTGATAAAAAATGTGCTTTTGATTGAGATTTGCCATTATCTTTAGCATAATAGTTTGTAAGCTTTTGAGAATCAGTGGTATATGAAATCGATTGAGTTTTAAAATATTCATTTTTTGGGTTAATATATTCTTTATAAAAATTGGTATGAAATATACATTTTTTTTCATTTTTTTCTTTATTGATATTCCAATCTTTTAATATATTGTTTGAATTATTGTTTATTGTATTCAACACACTATTAAATTTTTCATCATTTTTGTAGATATTCATATTATTTTGTGTATAGTAGGTTGTAGAAGGTTTCTCTTTATAACCTATATTATTATTGTTAAAATTGTTGAAATTCGATGATAAGCTATATTTTGATAAATAATTTTTTATAGGAGAATATATTTTTTTTTTTTTATCATAAATAATATTTTTATTTTCATTTAGAATATTTTCAATTCTTTGAAGAATTTTCTTTTCAGGAGTTGTAATTATTGGAGTATCCATAATATCTGATAATCTTTCTGTTAGTGACATTTTTGCATTTTTTTTTTTAATCTCTTTGAAATCTTTATTAGCTTCGGATATAGTTAAATCAGATACATGTTTAATGTATTTTGATATATCCTTAGTAGTTCTTAATTTTTCAAAGTTTGATGAAAATGTATAATTTCCTGTTGATTCGTAATTTTGATTTAAATCGCATTTTTTTTTTGGATCTGACGATGTAAAAAATGGATGTTTTAAAATTTGATGTGTTTTGATGCGATCTGATGGATTCTGAAGTTGTCAATTAAAAAAAAAATACTGTATAAATTAGACCTTTTGAAGCATTTTATCTATTAAGTTCCTAGCTTCGTAACTTACACAAGGAGGTAATTGTCTTAAGTTCTCGTTTATGACTTGAACTAATGTCTTTGAAGTATTTTCTAACTAAAGATGTTAATTTTGAATATAGTTGAATTTTTATACCTGAAATGGAGGTGATTTATCAAGAAGACAAAAAAAAATACATCCAAGAGACCAAATATCAGAAGCTAATCCACTGGGCTTATGTGCGATAATTTCTCTACAAAATAATTATTATGATTTAAGTAAAAATTATAGTTTTACGGTGAAATATAATTTGGAGTTCCACATAATGTCATCGTTTCTTCGTCTGAAAAGTTTTGAAGAACTATAGAAAGACCAAAATCTGCTATTTTTGCTACATTATTTTCATCAAGAAGAATATTTGATAATTTTAGGTCACGATGAACAATTTTATGAGAATGTAAAAATACTAAGCCTGATACTATTTCCTTCATTATTCCTTTGACAATATCTTCTTGTAATGGAAGAGACGATTGTGTCTGTATAAATGAATAAAGAGACCCTTGAGAGCAAAGTTGTGTAACAATATATACATTTTGGTGATCTTCAAAAGAAGCATAAAAATTTAAAATATTTTTATGTCTTTTTAATGAAGAATGTATAGAAATTTCATTTATAATTCGCTGACGCCGAGTTTGTGATGTTAGTTTTGTTTTGTTTATCTATAATAGATTAATTTTTAAAAGTTTATATTGAAAATTGTTTCTATGGAATTACTATTTTTAAAGCTAAATTTGTATTTTTTAGTTCTCCCTTTAATGGAACTGCTCTGAAAACATCCCCAAAAGCACCACGTCCAAGTTGTTGTAATAAGCAATAATCTTTAAGACATGTCGGAATATAATTAGAGTTATGTAAAAAACTAAAATCCATAGATTTTAAAAAATCATTTTTAAAAATTTTAGATCTTTTATTAAGGAAATTTTCTATTTAGTCTTTTTTAAGAACAATTTATTTTAAAATTCGATGATGTTAATAAACAGGTATTGCTATGACAACATAAGTTCTAATTTTGTCAGTAAAATTGGGTTTGGTTTTATTATTGAGAGGTTTATATTTAACAAAAAAAAATAAACCAGTTATTTATAATTTTGATTGTATTATTTTTAAAATAAATAAAAATGATATATAGTTGTAACACTATTATTTTTTTAAAAAATATATAGATAAGTTTATTGTAAAAAATTGATTTTGTTATCTAATTTTTTTATATATTGAAAGAAATTATTATTTGTTTATAGGGTTATTGTCATTGAATATTGTTTTTGAGTTGAAATAATTAAATAAATAGTAATATTGAAAAAATAATTATTGATATTTTTAGACTATTTTTTTTTATAAAAAAAACAAAATTACCTAAAATCTATAAAGTTATTATAATATGATTATATTTGTATTGTTTTTGTTATTAAAAAATATAAAATATATTTGTTATGTAAAAAAAACAACGTATAACGTTTGAAATTTGTTTTTATAATATTTTTATGTTTTAATATAGAAATAGTAGGTTTAATGAATTATAAGAATTATAATTAATTTTATATATGAAAAATAAAATATATTAGTATTTTGATATAAATTGGGAAGTGTTTGATTGTGAATATAAATATATAAAAGTATATATTTTTAAATTAGTTGATATGTATTAATATGTATTTCTTATATCTTATAAAATTAAATTTTATTTATATATTTATAGAAGTTTTGGTTTTAAAATTCGTTTTTAATTGAAATAGTATTAAAAAAAATTAGTGTATTTATTAATTTAAAATTGGGATATAATGTAAAAAAAATAGTATTCGATGGTATAATTTAAGATTTAGATATGATTTTAGATTAGAAATAATCTTATTGTTCTTTAATGTTTAGTTTTTAGACAATAAAGTGTATTTTAATAATTAGTAATTTATATATTTAGTTATTTAAATGTATCTTATTTTGATTTCGATATTTAAGCTTGATTTTTTGATTTAAAAAATAATATTAAAAAAGTTTGCTTAAAAAGATGATAAAAGTTCTATTTTTTTTTTTTTTTTAAATTTTAAATAATTACATAACAGTGAGATTTATAATTATTGTGCTGTATGATAAAGATTTTTATACTGTTAAAGCATAGTAGGCAATGATAATGAGTGAATCATATCATTTCAGATCTAGAGCTCGGTTTTCATCAATAACTAATTTTTTTGATAGGGTTATATCTTTAAAGAAGAAAAAAAAATGTAAACATGGCAGTACAACATCTTTTTGGCGTCGTATTAATATGTTTCGTCATGGACCTACATTTATGATATTTACAACTAAAAGGTCATGCTTTCCTGCTTTTCGTGTTACTGATTCTATTGATGTTACAAAGTTACGTCGCAAAAAGGCAACTCAAAAGCATAATATGTATTACGAGTTAAATAATAATTTATATTCCTCTGAAAATGATGTTATCTACGAATCTTTTTTTAGGAAAAATGGTAAAAAGGTTGCGTTTTCAAACAATTAATGTATGGTTGAGTCTCAAGGTATCTAATATTGAATTATAGATTTTTTCTATAATATTTGTAGTAAAAGTCTTGTTATTATCGTTACTTGTATTAATATTGTGTTTTTGAGTTTATTTTTCATTGGTTTTGTTTTTTTTTATTCGTTTAAATAATTCTTTATAATGTTTTTATTGTATATGGTGTTTTGTATATGGTGTTTAAAAAAGTTTTAATGTTATTATTTTGGTTGATTTTATAGTTATGAATATATTATTGATGTTGTTAATGTTTAAATTAATGTATTAAATTTGTTCAAATAAATAAAAATATTGGTATTTTTTTCATATGTTTTGTTTTTATGAATAGAATTTAAAATGTTATAATTTAAATTTGATTATAGGTTAATTCAGTTTTAGTAAAATTTATGTCCATATTAAATAGTGTATATGTTTATATAGAATTTAGTTGTTGCAAATATATTTATTTCTTAAAATCTGACTCTGGACATATGAAAAACTCGGTATTCATTAATAAATGATGCTTTATACTTTATTTTTTTCAAGATAATTGATTACTCTAAAGATGTAATTACTTTTTAAAAGTAAAATTAACAAGATCACCATAAATAATTATTTAATAAGAGATTAAACAATTTTTGATTCTAAATTTTAGAATTTTAAATAAACATAATTCTTGAAAACGCCCAACGTGGGGGTCGAACCCACAGCCTTGAGATTTCAACGATAAGAGTCTCACGCTCTGCCGATTGAGCTAGCCGGGCCTCTATTCTAGAATCTGAAACACTTCTTATTAATAAAATTATAATAAATTTTATATGTTTAATTTTAAATATATTTTTTTTTTAAAAAAATAAAAATTTTGTAACATTTATCTTTGCATAACTGTTTTTCTGTTTTGTTATTTTTTATTTTACTAATTAAAAAATATTTTTAGAATTGCTATTATATATTCTGATTTCTTGTTAAATGTAAATTATTTTATGAATATTCATATTATAATTTCATTTATGATTCTATTAAATTATTGTTTATGTGTTTCGGATATAAAAGACTGATTTTTATTAGAAAAATTGTGTTATTAAGATTCTGTAAATTTTAACAGATAGTTGCAATATAACATAAATATATATTATACGTATTTTGTTTTAATGGTGATATTTTAAGTATACATTACTTATTATAAGAATAATTATTAAATGAAATACATAGTATTTACCGTCATGTTTTATCTAATAAATTGGATTATTTGTATAATGGTTACTGAAAAGTATATGTATCTGCCATAATTTAGTTTATGTTTTTTTTTTTTGTAGATAAGTTAATGAAATATAACGTAATTACAATAATCAATGTTTTCATGTAAATAATTATATTTAAATACTCACATGTATAGTGTTTGATTGGATGCAAAATGTATTTTTTTGTTACTATTTGAATTATTCAATTATTAATGATATTATATTTTATATAATTTTTATTTTTTTTAATCGTAAAAAAATGTCTTTAGATGAAATTTCTATTAAAAGAAAAGAACGATTAAATGAATTAAAAAAAATAAAGATATCATCTGATTTAAAGACTAATGGTGTAAAAGACGTATCGAATAATAATGAGTATCCTGATTTTGATGATAGAAAATCATGTTTGTCTAAGTAATTTACTTAATAATTTAGATTAATAGAATTGATGATTCTATTAAATAGATTACCTCTTTCGTTTCGTAATTATGATCCTGAACTACGTAGACCTCGTATAGGTTTTGAGAATTCTATTCTAGAAAGAAATGAAACAGTTGAACATGAAGCTCAAAAATTAGAAGAAAATGTTGATTATGATTTAAAAAATATTGAATTTGGTTATAATGAACTCGATATTTCTGGACTAACGCCTAAAGAAGTGAACAGTGATTTAAAAAGATTGATGCAAATGAAAATAGATAATCTAAAGGGAAGAACTGAAATTGCAATTTCTAAGTTGATTCGTGAGCGACTTTTAATGAAAAGTAACGTAACTGAACATGATTGTAAATAAATATTAGAATTTTTTATATTGTTAAATATTTTAGTATAAAACAAAATATAATCGATTTTAGAATATAATTAATGTCATTTTTATGTTATTTTTATGTTAGTAGTGTTTTAATTGATTTTATAATATTTAAAAACATATATTTATTATATATCTTAGTTTTTTAATTAATAGATCTAGTTATATAGGTAATTATACAAATAATAGTTATGCAAATATCATAGATTATTTCATTTTTTATTTTAAAAAAAATGTTTAATGATATAAATTGTATTAGAATAGTTGAAATAGATGTGTTAGTATTTTTTTATTTTGATTAATATATTAAGAGTATATAATTTTATAGAGTTTAATTAGATTTAATTTATTTTTTTAAATTTTTTTGTAACATAGCATTTTTAAGTTCTTGTGTTCTAGTTGGACGAGATTTATAGATAATAGAATTTTTGCATTCATAAGTCCAATGTCCATGTTTAAGGCATTTCTATTTTATGAGTTTTATATAGAAATATATAAATATAATATAATACCTGGCAAAATGCATTAACTTTATAATTTGATGAAAATGGTGTTTTTTGCATTAGTTTGTTTAAAGTTAGTTATTTGAATAAAATAGTTATATAATAATTAAAAATTGAAATAATCTTATATTAAAATGAAACTAAAATGAAACAGTACTTATCGATAGCGATTTTTTTTTACTTTATAAAATTATAAAAATGTACATAATATAAAATCGATAAAAGCAATATTATAAATATTATAAAATAATGAAATGAAATAATGTGAAAATGTATTAAATAATATATTTAAAAACTGTGATATTAATTTACATTTAATTATAAAATTATATTTATTCTTTTAATAAATATATACGTAATATTTAAGCATAAATTTTATATCTATAGAACATAAAATATATATTATCTAACATTAACTGTTAAATTATATTAAATATTTTATTTCATGTGAATAATTAATTATAATAATTTTTATGTATATAATAATTTGTATTAATATTATTCTAATTAATTTTAAAAAATGTATATTTTTTTAATTATCTATTATTATTTAAACTAAATTTATAATAACGTAGATAAATATGCATAATATAAAATTAATATAAAGACCATTATTAAATAAGTGTTATTTGTAAATTTATATCAAACTATTGTTAAAATATGATTTTAATATAAACTATATATAAACTATATTATTTTTGTGTATTATATATATAAATTTATATAAATCTAAATGTGTCATGTATATATATACTTATTTAATTATGATATAAACAATATAAACTTAATATAAAAAATATACAATCTATAATTGTTTCCATATATAATTATTTTAAAATAATTTAACTATTTTTCGTCTGAAATTTTTAATATATTTTAATATTAAATATTATTAAAACCATAATATTTTTTATTATTATACATATAAAAAGGTAATTATTAACTTAATCATATTTCATTGATACTATAAAAATTGTTTAATCGATTCAATAATTATTCTTGAATATTACTTTTTAGATATAACATAATATTTTAAATATTTTTACTAATACATTTCAATTAACAATGTATGATAGAATAGTACAATATATTTAAAATATATTTATAAATAAAAATTATAATATAATATATAATAATTCAAAGTGTACGTTCTTAATAATAAAAAAAATAGAAACACAATTACACTAATTTAGATTATTTAATATATATTATTATATAATTGCAAATTATATAAGATATCTATAAAATATACGAAATTTAGGCAATTAAAAAATTATTTTTAAAAATGATAGAGAAAAAAACATCATTAATTATTGAACGTTTATTAGCGTTTAAAGAATTTTCACCTCTTATAACTATTTCCGATACAATTTTACAATCATCATGGCCACTTATTTTTCAATTTTTAAAAAAAGCAAAATACAAGTAAGTAAAAAAAATTATATATTTACTAAAAAATTCAGAAATATTATATCAATACACATAAAAACAGAAATTAGCATCGTAGATCAAACAATTAGTGACCATAGCATATCATTATTTTATATAGAAAATAAAAAAATTAAAAAAAAAGACATTATAACAATAATAGACAATATTCAAGAAATATGTTCAAAATACGGTAAATTATTATATTAATTCACCAACATCTAAATTCTATTAGAATCATGTCAAAAATTTGTCATACTTATAGATTCTATTAATGTATATAATATATCACTAAATATTTCAGAAATAATAACATCAATTCTCTCACTGCATAGTACTACTTTTCAGAATTTCTCAGCATTTTTAATACATATATAGTTTCAAAAACTCTAATTCAAATATATCACTCATCAATAAATCTTCCAAAATCATACCCTACATATATTCCATCACCACTAGAATTATTATCATATATTTCAACAACAATTATTTCAGTTCATTCATTATCTCATGAATTAGCTACTAGAAATGCAAAAGATAAAGCATTAACAACACCAATTGAAGATGACTCTTTTATTGAAGGCACAATTGTTCCTTTAGACTCAAACGATGAGTCAAAGATAGTTATTAGTATTGAGCATCGCCGTAAAAGTGGGAGAGGTATACATGAAAAATCAGTTTTAATTATAAGATCAGGCACTTTACTATCTATTACAGATGTCGAAGAATTCAAAAAAACAAACTACATTATTAGAGATGAAATAAATGAAAATTTAAATGCTAATTTCACATTAACACTCACAGATAAACAAAAAAAACAAAAAGAAAAATTAATACTTCCATATTTTAAATCACAAAGTATATTAGAAAGTATTTACATAACATAACACTTATTTCTAATAGCTATTAATCAAAAAAGTTCAATATATTATAGTCCAGACCCGGAAGATGACATAGACGAAGAAGATCCGGATAGTGATTTACTATTATAAATATAATATAATATTTAAAGTAATAAAACACTACATGCATTTTTTATATTTATTAATCATCAAAATAATTTCCACCAAATAACTAATATAACAACAAAAACAATGATGCATATAACCCCATACTGACGTATAAGTGCATCAAAATTTATACGCTTAGCAGCTTTTTTATATTTGATCGACTCAGAACGGAGATCAGAAGATAAATTCGACATTCTATCTAAACTATGCCCTAAGAAGAAACTATATTTACTACATGGCTATAAATTTAGAAATGTACCTCTATATATTAAATCCTCAATATTTTTTGTCATAGCACGTGTCACATCTTGAAGCTCATTATTAAGTTTATCAAGATTAGAGGAAGCACGTGGTGCAAGATATAAACGCATAATTCTTTGTATTGATATATCTACTTTAATGTCAAAAAACTATTACTACTATAAATATTAATATAAACCAAATTGTACAAAAGCATAGGGCCGTAAAGATAATTTCATAACGTCATTACCATAAGTCTTCCAAAATTCTTTTGATATTTCATCTAAATAAGAAAAAGCAAGCTTCCTTGGATACGACTTATCACATATGCAAAGATAACAAATGTTATTATCAATAAAATAACTATTTAATTAAAAAAAATGAATATCCCAAGTTAATATCTTACTGCAAAAAATATTGCCCTGACTCAATTGATGCTCTTATTTCAGAATTCACAGTTAATTTTCGAAATATAATTTTACTTTGCTGCTTTTGTTGTTGTAACTCTATTTCGGAATGTTTATCATCAACGGATGCACATAATGGTAGTCCATCAGCAATTCTTGCAATTATTGTAGATTTCACCATATAATTCACAGAATAAAATCCTACTATTTGAGCTATTTATTTACTTATATTTTATTATTTTTAATAACTTTTTGCATTGAAGTTTTTCAATCATTAAATTTTGGATGCGATAAAAATTACAAAAAAAACGTAACGGATATAAATTAAATACAAAAAAAAAGAAAGTAAACGAGTTATTCATAAAAAATTTTAGCATCTTGGTACAAAAAAAATAACTAGTATATTATAACTTGATTATAATAAAAATTTTATAAAAAGAAAATTTTATTTACACCTAAATAAAACATAATATAATTCAAAAATCATCAGCTAAAAACGAAAATATGATAAAATTGGAGAATAATTCATTAGAAAAGCTCAAAGAACCAAGTCATATAAATATTAGCACTAAAACAGTCAATAATAGTACAGATTTACAAAAAGATAAAGAAGTAGAGAAAACTAAAAACAACGTAATCGAGCAAAAAAGAAAATTAAATATCACGAATGAAACAGAAAATGACTCTACAGTAGAAATAATTAGGTCATCTACTGATACTCTAAAACGTAGAAAAATAGATCTATGGGATACAGAACAACTATTAGAATATCCTAAAAACAAAACAATACCAGCAAATTTAGATATTTTTGACTCATATGATACAAATTGTAAGTAGAAAATACATAAACTATTATTTTATCAGAAAATTTAAACATATTAGACAAACCAAAACAAACCGAATATCTTTCAATATTACCAACTATTGACAAAATAATGAAAACAGAAGAAGAAATAGAACATGCAATGACTAATGGTTTTTTTGAAAACAATCTTTTTCTTCAAGATTTTATTAGAGAATTTCAGGTTTTTCTTTTTTTCTTTCCTATTTTAACCTAGTTAATATCTAATAGAACAATTTCAATGGACGTTATGATGAACGTATAGGAAAAAATGCATTTGAATTTCGAAAATATCGTTCAGATAATAAAGTAGATGGTTATAGAGTATTGTTTAATAACATTATTTATAACAAATAACCTATAATTAGGATAGTCAATATGAACAGCATTCTAACCAAAGACAACAAAAGGTTTCAGCAGAATTAAGAGCTGGAGAAGCAACAACATTGAAACTACCGCAAATGGCAGAAATGGGTCTATTTGAGTTAGGCGACATGTGGAAATATAGTAGAACTCTTGGTTTTAAACAAAGAGGAAAAGGTCGAGACAAGATCGAAATTAGAAAAGATTTACAGGTAGTATCTAAATCTCAAATTTTTATATTTTTGTATAATGTTTTTACAGCTAACGGGTATTGATGAATCTACTCATTCATTAACATTTTTATGTCCAAGTTCTACCAATATATATTTTATGGAAGGAGATCCAGGAATTTCTATTAGTAATATTACTACACCAACAATGCTAGAAACGCAGATTCTCGATATAGACGGACGTACAGCACATTCAGAAAGACCTAATGGTAATGCATGGAAAAGTATTCGAGTACAGCGTCGTGGTCAAGATATGGGTACCTTATTTGAAGTTAGAATGAAAGCGTTTGATTTATATGGTGTATAACGTTTTCTTTATTATTACACAGAGAATATTTATCAAATTATTTAAAATCATAAAACAAAAAATACATCTTGTCCTAATATTATAATGCACAAAACGTTAACATGTATAATATATTTTGTCGTAACTTTAGAATTGTTATTACTAGTAAATTTTATGTTGCAAATTTTTCAAATATATTTCTTCAAATTTTAATGCATTTAATTTAACGTTATTTTTTTACCGCATTTTGAATTAATCTCATGCAAAAAGTATTATAAAGTTTTATATCAAAATTTTCATGAAAAAAAATAATCAAAGAATTCAAGATTTCATGAGAACATCTAAATTTTGCAATTTTCTGGTAAACAAAGTCATGTAATCTAAAAATCTAAATATTTATAGGGTATTATGTATGGAAAATGTATTATAAAAAATGTAAATAATATAGAAAAAGATATATGTGTATCAGAATTCCAAAAATTCAAAAACTGCTTAGAAAAAATAGTTTAATCAGAATAATTTTATTTAATACTAATATATTACAGATTAAACGTAAATGGTAATCTAAAAAATTAAATATGAATATTTTTTTCAACATAAGTAAACTATATAGTTTATAACATAAAGAATAACATATAAGAATTCATGTTTTACATTATATATATATTGAAAAATTAAATTATTTTTTATTTATTGCATTCAGAAAAATAATTTCAAAATCCTCAATTATGAAATCAATTTGCAATAAATTACATATAATTAACATTGGTGGAAATTTTATTAAAATAATTAATTTGTTATATAATATTTTCCAGATAAAAAATAATGAAATTCATATTTTTTATAATATTTTAAAATTATTTTGATATTAAAAAATTCATTCATAATATATATTATTATTCAAGTTTCCTATAAAAATCATATTTTCACATATTACATAGCAATCCCAGTTAAAATATCTGATATTTATATAAAAATAATACATTTTTCATAAAATTCTATTAAATATAATCAGATAAATCAAAATATTTAAAAATATAATTAAAAAAAACTACAATAAAATATAATAACTATTTTAAAAAGCCAAAAAAGCATTTTTAAAATATAGAACAAAACTGATATTCATATCTATCCAAAAAGTTAAATATTACAATAGTCTAATTCTTAATCAATATCAGAACTTAAATTTCTCTTGAAAATATTAATTATAGACTCTATCATAATATATAATAATATATTAAATACATTTTTTATATTATAAAATACAAGAATTATATAATTTACAATTAAATGTATTTAATTTCAATTTTAAACTTTAATATTTCTAAATATCATTTTTGTTAAAAAAAAACGTTCAAAATCAAAAAACTATATAAACAAGTATACAAATCTCAATTTCCAAAACAAGTACTGAAATTATCATATATTTTTTATTTCTTATAAAAACTAATAAATACATAAAAATTCCCAATATTTTCATATTTGATTTATTTTAATCAAAAATTTTAAACAAAAGGAATCATACAAAAATATTCTAATTATATTATATAAATCAAAGTTATAAATATTTTCATAAAAGTTTTTTTAAAAAATTAAAAACTCCAAAGTTATAAAAAAACAACAAAAATAATAATATGGAAAAAGATATTAAAGACGAAAAAAATAAACTAGAACAGATAGATCCATATACGTCTCAGTATTCTGATACAAAACAAAAGGTTGTTTCATTTAATAATTATTAATTATAATAATAAAAGAAATAGATAGACACCAAATTTATACAATGGAATAGCGAATATTCAGAAGTTACAGATATATCAACTAAAGAGTTTAATAAAGACAATATATCTTTACAATCTAGCAAAAAAAAAATTCATGAAAAATCTAAAATCTTACCACAGTTTATGCCACATCAACAAGTAACTGAAAATGAGCACTTCGAAAAATTAAACCCATTTGATATCAATTATATCAAAAATATAAATAATAATAATAACTTTCATAGAAAACCGATTTTTTTTTCAAATGAACATAACAAAGAAACACAAAATCATTTAGAAATGCAAGCATCAGACGATTTTATTTCTAACAACATAAACAAAATCAACTCAAATATTTATGAGAATATTTCTATGAATTTAGCTGAAAAACAAGGAACCCCTGAAAGTGCTATATCAGTTTCAGAAACATATGAGCCTAGTCGTCAGTCAATAATTAACTTAGAATCAAACTCTATAAATCTAAACCAAAATTTCTCAAAAAAAAGTACAATTGAAAATTTTAACAAAAACGAAGAAAATTTGTCTAAAAATATATTTGAAGAGGATTATGTATCATCAAAAACAGTTTTTATAGAAGAGGTAAATTATCTTTAAAAAAAAAAAACAAAAAATCTAATGAATAGCTATCTAACTCTAAAAATAATCATACAGAAAAAGATATGCCCGTGAACAAAAAAGAAAACAATATTATATTAGATTTACATACAAAATTTGATCACGCTTCTACTCTTTTTCAAACTACAGATAGCGATGAGTCTTCTTTTTTCAAAGATATTTCTGATACAATCATACCAGATAAAAATTCGAAGAGTCACAGAAATATCATTGAAAATGATATCATTTCTAATCAAACTAATTATAATGATATTTGGAAAACAATTGGTGAAGATACAGATTTTTTACCAGATGAAATTCCACATATTAAAAATCATACCAATTCATACATAAATAACATTAAAAATGGATCAGGTCTAAAAACAGCGATATCAAATAAGGAAATAAATTCTTTATTAAAAAATAATACAGAAGATTGTTTTAATCAAATCTCAAACGCATCATCATTTTATTTAGATAATCCTAAATCAAATGAAACCTCATTTGAGAAACCTAATAATGTTTCACATAACCATCAATTTCATATATATACTAACAATACTTAGACATGTTCATATAATATAGGCCTTCAAACAAATATTCTAGATATAAATAAATTAAAAGATGCACCTAGTCAATTTTTATCATCTCAGATACCAACCGAAAGTTATTTTTCAACAGCAAATCTAGAGCAAAATGAAACAGCTCTAAAATCCTATATCTCGGCTAAAGGAGGATATTTATCTCCCTATGACCTTCCTATGCAAATTATACATAAATTTAAACATCCAATAAATCCAATTTCTAACAAATATAGTGAAATACAAAAGCATAATTACTCTTTAAATCATCCGGAAACAAATATCAATGTAAATACTTATAAAGTATATCTGATAAATTTAGACTTACAGATATAGGAGCCAAATGCTAGACTTTATAATCTTATGCAAAATATATCAATAAATAAAAATATTTCTGATAATCCTATAATGTTTCATAATGATACAGCTTCAAAAAGTACTATTAATCAAAAAAAATTTCAAGAACATACACCAATCAATACGCCTATTCTTAATATTAATATGCCTTCTATACAACAAACATTTAAAACTTATGAAGAAAAAACAGAAGAAAAAAACAAAATGTTTCAAGACTTTCCCTTAGAGTTATCCGGAAATTCAAAAATCCAAGCACAAAATATTCATAAAACTTTGCACATAGCACATATTCAAAATTCAAATACAAGAACAGAATATCCGAACACACATTTTTTCACAATCAATCAGCAAAACCTTAAAGAAATTGATCAAACTTATTCTGAAAACAATCAAAACATTCCCAATATCCCAGAAAGTAACTTTTTATTGTCAAATATGCCACCTAGTATCAATAATCCAGAAACCAATATACAGGAAATAAATTTAAATTATTTTTCATTAAATAGTAAAAAAACACAGGACATATATGAAAAATCACGTATTCAAAAAAATACACTTAAATCAAATGATATTATTGATCCAGAAACCAAAGTAATAAACAGAACTAATTTATATTCTCAATATTCTTCAGTACCATATAATTCAAAAAGAAATATATCCAACAATGAAGATATATGGGATCCAAATAATAAAAAATCTCTAGAACATCAGCAAAGTTATCCATTTACTTCTAAATACGAACCATATTCTCCATCTATAAAACAGAATCTATCACCCACTTTAGATTTTTCTTCAGATACAAATAATTCATATTCACAGTCAGAAAAACAGTATGATACATTAATGATATCAAATGAATATTCATCATTTGGATTACCATCTCACCTAGCGTCTGATATTTATATTAACAATTCTTTATCAAATGGAAATGAAAACTCTAAAATATATAATTTTCAAGAAAAATCTGAAACTGCTTATCATAAAAATGACTTCAAAAATACTAATCATCCTATATTAGTATGGGGATTTGGCGGGAAAATTATAACAATATTTCCAAACAAAATAAATGTTTCTAACAATACAGAGTATATGCATTTTAATTCATCAAATACCTTTGGAACATTAAAAATTTCAAATATTAGATCATATGTCGAAAAGTCTGAATTATTACAACTAATGCCACCAGGGCCATTGTTTTCAACTTCCAAAAGTACTAATAAGACCTATAAAAAAGAAGCTATTAAGTGGATGAAAGAAAAAATTCAATTGTTAGAACATATTGAAAATTACGAACAAAGTTTTTTAAATGAAAAAATACTTTTATGGAAAATAATATATGTATTGCTAGACAATAGTAATTCTCCAAATCAAATGTAAGCATTAAGTTTTCATATTTCCGTCTAAAAAAAATTTAGGGAAACTATTCATTTAATATTAAACTTATTGTATCCAGAATTACAACTTCTCAACAAAAAAGAACACGAATTTACAATTACAGCAGACTTTGCAAATCACAGTTCTAATATAAATGAAAATGTTCGGGAAATATCATCATATATCGTTACTCAAGAGTCTTTAGAGCAAATCAAGCTCTATCTTTTAAAAGGTGCTAAGGATAATGCTCTCCAATTTTGTTTAGATAAAAAACTCTGGTCTCATGCTCTTTTAATATCTAGCTCTATGAATAGAGAAGCATGGAAATATGTAGTAAAAAAGTTTATATATTCTGAAATTGATATTAACAATAAAAATTTACAAAGTCTTAAATTCTTTTACGAAACATTATATGAAAGTGACTCAGAGACAGGTTAGTCTTACAATTATATTGAAATTAAAAATAGTTAAAACTTAATTAGAAAATTCTATTTTTTTTGATAAAATTATTAATACTCAAATCAATAAAATAGATAAATCTTGTCAAGATCACTTAAATGATTGGAAAGAAAAATTAGCTATAATTCTTTCTAACCCAAATGATAAAGATTTTACTATTATATATAACCTAGGTAAATCACTTATAAAGAACAATAACATAATTGCCGGACACATATGGTATAGAATATATATTAAATATTTCATTTTTAATATAAAAATAGTTTTTTACTAGCAAGAAAAGATAATGCATTTTTTATCTCAGATATACCTAATTCAGATCTTATTTTGATTGGAGAAGACCATATGAAAAATTCATCCTTTTATTGTGATTTAGATAATATAATTTTAAACGAAATTTTAGAACTTTGTACAGCTCTTAGATCTCAATCACCTTTTTATGGATATGTTCATCTACAAGCATACAAATTTTATTATACAGCTGTATTAACAGATTTCGGATATATATCAGAAGCACAAAAGTTAATATAATATTTTTTTATAGCTTTATTAATTTGTATAGATATTGCGAATCAATTAATGATATTATAAAAAAATATTCTAAAAGCTCAGCATTCTTTCATCCATTTTTTATTCAGCAATTTCAAGAATTTTCATCTCGATTTTTAACATGTGAATCTCTTGATTCATTATCATCATGGTTTGGAAAAAAAATGACAAAACCTAAATTAGACAGTTTTTGGGGATCAATTGAAAATAAATTAAGTAAATTTGTTGCAGGTGAAACAGGTTCTATTGAATCTCAAAAAAATTCAAATAATGATTCAAAACCTTTTGTACGTCTTGCTGAAAAAGCATCACTTTCTAGAATTCACTCACAAGCAAATTTTAAAGTACTAAATACATATATAGCCACTCCTTTTCTTATGCAAGATGAAAATATTCATCAACAAAATCATCAAGAAAAACTAATAAAAACAGACCAAAATAACTATAAAATTTCTCCTAATTTATTTACAACTAATTCTCAAGATCATGATATCATACTAAAAAATAAAAATTACAATAATTTGACTTATCATCAATCAATACAAGCATTTGATAGAACTTCTCAAGACAATAGCTCCGATAGCGATCAATATTATAAAAAAGCCATTACACTAGAAAACGATTCAGAAGTTATTCTAGAAAGACAAAGCATTATTAAAGAAAATAACGAATTAAAACAGCAAAAAGGTGATAATTCTGATTACATAGAATCTATGGATACGTTGACTAATCAATCTTATAATGCTAAATCCGTATCTCAAGACTTTTTTGATACTAAATTTGAGTCACAAGATTCCTCCAGATCTAATCATAAACCACAAAATTTAGATAGCCTTAAAGTTGAATCACAATCTTCAAAAAAAGATGAAGGTACAAAAACTATTAATTTATAAAAATATATTTAAAATTACAGAAAACAAAAATATAAATTCTAGTTGGTTTAGTAAATGGTGGGGAAAGAAAGAGCAATCTAAAGAAAAAAAAGTATATAAAGCAAAATTAGGAGAAGATAATTCATTTGTTTACGATGTAAAACTTAAAAAATGGATCAACAAAAAAGTAAATAAAAATCTTAATATTTTTGATAATAAAAGATATAGGATAACCTATCAACTTTCGAACAAAATATATTGCCACCTCCACCAAAAAAAACAGAATCATCTCATTCTAAAGAACCAGTGATTAAAGAATCACAATACTATGAAGAAATGCCTAATAAATTATCTTCTATTTCTATATCTCAAATCGATTCGACAAAAAATCAACTTTCAGTTAAATCAACAAATAAGCCAATAGTATTAGATGGAAATACACTTGATGATTTACTTGAAATGGCATCAAAACATTCTTCGACTATTGGGAATGCACAAGGGAAGTTATTTAGTAGAAAAACAAAAACCAAGAATACTAAAGATAAATACGTTAATATAATGAATCTAACACCATAAATGCTGTATACATGTTAAATACAAATTCAAGCATTTATGTCTAACATTAACAAACATTGAAAGTCTTACCGTGAATATACATGTATATCAAATGTCTTGTCATCTTTGTTAACAGTCAAAAAACAAAGTCATTATATTTAATTTTTATACACACGATATTAACATAAACACAGTAAATAGGGATCAAAATAAATTAAATTCTATATTTTGGAAATTTATTAAATAATATTTCTCTAATTTTATAATCTAAAATTTTTACTATCCCTTTAAAAAAGAAAAAACAATAAAAAAAATTTCAAAATACTAAGCATTTTCTTTAATAATATCTATGCAGAATTTTCTATTATTCCGCATTAATTTTTCTCTCATCTACAAAACTCATTTTAAAATTTTTACAAACTTTATAAAATTATAAAATTCTAATGAAATTATCAAAAAAAAAAATAATAAAAATAAAATATTTTAATATATATGCATACACATATACCCAAAAACAACTTTTCTATCCCATTACAATCAATGAAAATTAATACAACAGAACAAAATCAAACTTCAGTAGATAGTGAATCTTATAGTATATATTCTCAGCTTGAAATAACAGAAGACAACAATGATGAAATACCTCTTATAGAAAACAAAGTATAATTTTTAATTTAGTTTCTCTATTAATTTCATGTTTTTTAGGACATTCAGTCTTTTGATGTTTTAACTCATACACCATTTTCTATTGATCTTACAAAATCTGGACAACAAAATTTTACTAATGAGCCTTGCAGAAGAATACCCATTATTTCTAGTATAAATTATTATTATTTTTTTTTTCAAAAAAACTAAATTGTAATCAGATTTAAATGCATCTAAAACATCACATAATTACCCATCTAATGTTATTTCTAATGCAAAATACAATATTTTCACATTTATTCCGGTATTTTTATATGAACAGGTACCCTAATTTATAACCAATATCCTATTAATTTTCAAGTTTAAACATTTTTTAAATTTATATTTTCTTCTTGTAGCACTTTCTCAATTTATTATACCATTACGTATAGGATACTTATCTACATATATTGCTCCATTAATTTTTGTTATTTCTATAACCATGGGGAAAGAACTATTTGATGATTTAGCTAGGAGAAAAAGGGATAATGAAGCAAATTCAGAATCATACACAGTTCTAGATAATGATTCTCCTAAGAAAAGTCGTGATTTAAAAGTAGGAAATTTAATTATAATACAAAAAAATAAACGTATTCCTTCAGACATTTTATTACTTCACACAAATAATCCAAATGGTGAATGTTTTATTAAAACAGATCAATTAGATGGTGAAACGGATTGGAAATTAAGGTCCTACTAAAAAATCCTTTTATATTTAACATATTTAACAAGCATTAGAATTGCACCAGCAGCTACACAACCCTTTTCATCAAGCGAATCTTTATTTTCTTTGAATGCTACTGTTTATGCTGGCCCTCCTATAAAATCTATTCATATGTTTTTTGGAACATTATCAATAGAATTATCAAAAAATATACACAATTATCCATTAACTGTAGATAACATGTTATGGGCAAATACAGTCTTAGCATCGGATGGTCCTATAATAGGTTTAGTAGTTTATACAGGTCCAGAAACGAGGCAAGCTATGAATACATCAAGAGCAGGAACTAAAACAGGCTTACTAGAATCAGAAATTAATAGTCTTACAAAAGTATATTATTTCTTTTTTTATTCTAATTAATTCACAAAAGATTCTTTGTACTTTAACATTTATGCTAAGTTTCATCTTAGTTTTACTTAATGACTCTGAAGAAGAATGGTATATATCGTTATTTAAATTTCTTATTCTTTTTTCCAGTATCATACCAATTAGGTAAATAAATACAATTTACTTCTACAAGTAATTAAATCTTATCAGTTTAAGAGTTAACTTAGATTTGGGAAAATCAGTTTATGCTTATCAAATAGAACATGATTCCGAGTTAAAAGGAACTATTGTAAGAACTAGTACAATTCCTGAAGACTTGGGTCGAATAGAATATCTTTTAACAGACAAAACAGGAACTCTTACCCAAAATGGTGCTATTACATTAAATAACTATTTTCTGAAAAGTTAAATAATCTTAGACATGAAAATGAAAAAACTTCATATTGGCACATTAGGATATACAAGCGAAGCAATGTCAGAAGTAGCAGCATATGTTCGAGGAGAATATAAAAATAGCTATTCAAATACGCAATATATAACTCAAAAAGTTAAAAAAGAAATAGGAAATAAAATTAGAGACATAGTTTTTGCATTATCTGTATGCCATAATGTAATAAATATAAAAAAACAAAATTAGCAAATATAAATTCATTTAGGTTACACCAACTACAGACTTAAGTACGAATACTGTCTCATATCAGTCATCGTCTCCTGATGAAATAGCAATTGTAGAGTGGACTAGCAGTATGGGTTTAACTCTCCATCAACGAGACAGACATACTATTCAATTATGTCATCAACATACTGATGAACTTATAAAAATGAAAATTCTTCATATTTTTCCATTTACTTCAAAATCTAAAAGAATGGGAATTATAGTACAAATAATAAAAAATTCAGATAAAAATGGAGATATTTGGTTTTTTCAAAAAGGTGCAGATACAGTTATGCAGAAAATTGTTACATCTAATGATTGGTTGGATGAGGAGTGTAATAATATGGCTAGAGAAGGACTAAGAACACTTGTTATTGGAAGAAAAAAATTAACCAAAGAATCATATGATGCTTTTGTAAGAAAGTAATTGCTTAATTTTTATAATTTCATAGTTCTAAAAGACTTAGCTACAATCAAGCAATATTAGACTTATATAATAGAGACAAAGCTATTGCAGATGTAATTTCAAAATCTTTGGAATGTGATCTTGAGCTTTTGGGCTTAACGGGTGTGGAAGATAGATTACAGAAAGATGTTAAACCTTCATTAGAATTCTTAAGAAATGCAGGAATCAAAATTTGGATGCTTACAGGAGATAAAGCAGAAACCGCGAAATGTGTAGCAGTCAATTCTAAATTTGTAGCTAGAGGACAATATATCCACACAATAATAAAAGGTAATTCCAATATTAGTGTATATCAATACTCATTAGGTATTAGCTAAATCAAAAGAATATATTATAGAACAACTAGAGTTCCTAAAAAACAAACAAGATTTATGCCTTCTTATAGATGGAGAATCTCTTCAAGTACCATTTTTATTTTTTTTTACATATTTAATATAATTTAGCTATATATGGATTTTTATAAAATAGAGTTTATATCTATAGCAACAAAATTACCATCAGTAATAGCTTGTCGATGTACACCTACACAGAAAGCAGATATTGCTAAACTTATTCAAAGTTATACACATCGTAGAGTATGTTGTATAGGTGATGGGGGAAACGATGTTAGTATGATTCAAGCTGCAAATGTAGGAATAGGAATTGTAGGAAAAGAAGGTCATCAAGCCAGTTTAGCAGCAGATTTTTCAATTACTCAATTCTATCATTTAACTAAATTATTAGGTTACAATATAATATTTTTATTATAAATATTAATATTTTTCTTAGTTTGGCATGGACGTAATAGTTATAAACGCTCAGCAAAACTGACTCGTTTTGTAATTCACCGTGGTCTTCTAATTAGTGTCTGTCAAGCTTATTATTCAATTCTATCAGGGTTTACTCCTATTGTTCTTTTTAAAGTATTACATATTTATATATACCAAAAAATTAAATTATTAATAGGGATGGTTAATGGTTGGATATGCAACTCTTTATACGATGGCTCCAGTATTTAGCCTTGTTCTTGATCGAGACGTTAACGAATGTCTAACATTCCTATATCCAGAGCTATATAAAGAACTTACTAAAGGAAAAACACTCAATTACAAAACTTTTTTTATATGGGTTTTTGTTTCTTTATACCAAGGTTAAAATTATATTTTTTTTCCAAAATTTAAATTTAATAGGAATTTCTATTATGTTATTATCTAGTATTTTTATCGGATTAAATAAAATAAAAACAATAGTAACAGTAATATTTACAGCATTAATTTTAAACGAATTAATCATGGTCATTATAGAAATGTGTACATGGTTTTTTAAAATCTTTATATTAAATCCTAACTAATAACGTTTAGGCATAAAATCATGATTATAGCAGAAATAGTTACTTTAGCAGCCTATATTGTATCTATACCATTTCTTAGTGATTATTTTGGTAAAAACATCCTAATTCATTTATTTCATCTTATTTCATAAATAGATCTAAATTATATAAAAACTACTGATTTCATCTGGAAAACAATAGTAATTATATCAGTTTCACTGATACCACCATGGATAGTAAAAACTTTAAGAAGAAAAATCAAACCTCCAAACTATGCTAAATTACAAGTATAAATAATGTATATATAGTGAAGCAAAAAAACATTTCTATTCCTAAAATATCATTATTTTTTATATATTATCAGTATTCTTTTTTATTTTTTCTTTAAATTTTCCCTAAAAAATATTTTTTAGATTTAACCAATATATTTTTCCGCTATTCTATGTTTTCAAGTATAAAAATCATAATTTTAGATTATATAAAAAATTGCCCAAAAAAATTAACATATTTCTTAAATTTGGTCAACAAATTAAAAAATGAAAAACAAAACAATTTCTAAATCCATTCTATCTTCATACAACTACAAACTTCTACCATAAGCAACATACCCACTTTAAAACAAAATTCTCTAAGTTTTATAAATTTATAATAAGATCTATATTATTACTCAAAATTGCGATTTTAAAACTTATTTCTTAAGTGAAAAAACTCTAAAAATTTACTTTTAAACTTGATAATTTTTTATTTTCATAATTTTTTTCTAATTTACAATATTTTTTAAACAGAAAGAATAAATATTAAACAGAATTCTTCATTATAATATCTTAAAAACTAACATAAAAATTCTATAATATTTAACTATTTAAACTAAAAATAAAATCTTATAATCTTTTATTAAAACAATTAAAATAATTTTTATCAAAATATCAATTAGATTTTTATATTAATAAATATACTTAATAATACATAATACAAATATTACTATTTTCAAATATAAATAATAATGTACTCATAAGATCAAACTCAAATATTAATAATATTTTTTCAATATACCTTATAAAATTAAAAATATATTTTTAAATACAAATTTATTTAATATTATATTAATTTCAAATAATGTATTTTAAATGTATATATATTAATATATGTATTAAAGAACTATATTACATTGATATTATAAAAAAAATCTAAAACATCTATAATATTTTTATTTAATTTCAAAAATAAAATAAATATTTTTAAATATAAAAAAATTAATATCAATTATAGAAAAGAATCTAAATATTAAAAAAATACTAGAACTGAACAAAAAAATTTATAAAATTAAAAACAAAAAACACAATTTCATAAAACAAAAAATGCTAAAATATACATAAATTATTTAATAAAATAGTATCGTTAAATAACAATAACACCAATTTCCTTAAAACAAATGCATATATAGTACCCATCATATATCGACAATAAAGTTACATTTTAGACATAAATTTTTATCAACTCATTCGATAAAGTGCATTAAAAAATATATTTCATAAAAAACATACTATAATTTTTTTAAAAATCCTAATATTATTCCACTTTTTGAAAATCGCATAGTTTTAACAATATTCCCTTATTAATTTTTATAACTTCTAAATTTCAAAAGTATTTCCTAATTTCTAATAAGAATTTTAATCTATATTGTTTATTTTATCCTGAGCATTATTCCCTAAACAATCTGAGTCATTCATTGGCGAATTATCACTTAGTTTTAATACAGAGGCTTTTGATATTTTTCCACATCTTAAACCTTCAAGCATACTTTGTGCTTTTGCAGCAACATCTTTGTTTGACATTGTTCTTGATGATACAGAAACAGCTGGAATCACAGAAGTAGATGATTCTACTACAGATAATTTTGAAATGGACGAATTATATTCTGTTTCTACCTCCCTCATTTTAATAGACAATTCATCTACAGGAGATGAAGAACATATAGAACTATTCTTTGGAGTATTAGAAATTTCTGAATGAGAACCGTTAAGTTGTAGATTTTTAGCAACTAGTCTTCTCCTTGCTTTTCTGTTTTCAGCAGGCGCTACCCTAAGCTTTTCAAGTAAATTATCCATAATGAAAGTATCAGATTTAGCATTTTCATCCATTGCTGCATCCAAAATATTACTTTTTGATGCAGCATTTAACGCCCTTCTTCTAAGAAGTTGACGATGGGATTCTTCTTCATACTCTAAATTTTCTTTTTGTGCTTTCTAAAAATCTATTAACTATAAATTACATAATTAAACATCAATACCTTATAATCTTTAGAAAACATCTCAAATTTACGAAAAAATGTTGATTTAGCTTGCAAATCTGAAGGTTCTTCACCAAAATACCTTAAAACATTCTCAAATGTTGTTTCCATACTACTAAGATGATCTTGTATATACCCAACTTTTTTTTTTGCTTCAGGTAAAAACGGAAGTACAATATTCAGTATTTTATCTTCAGGATGAAATACAGAAGCATCACTAAGACTTCCTGTATTAAGCGCTCTTTCAATGCTAAAAACAGTATCAACCAATGTTTTACATTCTGAAGTAATATGATCAAGATTAATCTTTGCAGCAGCACTAACCTCTTTAAAATCATCCAAAAATTCCTCCAGCCGTGGAAAATTAGTACGAATTACTTTTTCTACTAAATGTAAGAATGTTAAACAATTTCTATCATCTTTTGTCATAGGAAGTCTCTGAAGTGTTGTCATTTTAAACCCATGAGCCTGTTTCCCAGAATCATTCATATAATTTCCAACATGCAAAATTACATCCAATAATTCCCTAAAATTCTGAGAACCTTTTATAGCTAACGCAGCTGTCTCTATACACTTAATATCTCTAATTAGATCTGTATAAGAACGTTCCAAATTAATTTTCATTTTTAATGCCATCATCCTTCTTTGCCAATAATGCCCCAAATCAATAAATAAATGTAAATATACTTGATCCCACCGACTAAGTTCTTCTATATTCTTCTCAGGATTTATTCTTGTTCCACCAGCAACCCAATCTGTTCTATAAGGCTCCAAACCTGCTTTTAAATGTTCAATACTCAATAATTTATCATCACTAAGAAAATCAACAAGATCCATAGTGTCAGAATCACAATGAAGAATTTTAGTCATAATTTCAGTCACAGATAAATTCGAAAATTTATGAAAATTTATACCAAAACGTTGCTGAAGATCAGGTGATAAAAACTCTTTTTTCTTTGAAGTCCTAGTATTGATAATTTTCGTCTCTTTCATAGCAAACGCTTTTTCAATTTCATCCAATATACCTTTTTTAGAAAGAACTCCAGCGAGAGCATTAGGATCTAATTTCATTTGAGACCAAAGAGTATATTCTACATCAGTATCGAGTTTATCCCAATGCATTGGCTTAAGTTTCTTCTTTGGTCTCATCATCATAATATGTGTTTTAATTTCCGGGTTAATAAATGGAAGCCCTGTTCTGCCAACCTCTCCACTATGTAAAGGAATTTCTTTAACAGCTGTACCAGATTTTTCTACAAAAACCTGAGATTGTAAAGAAATAGTATTAGATGTAGGAGCACCAGCATCACTGCATGTAATTATTGATGTTTTATTCGTCAAATGAGTAAGTGGAGGTGAAAAAAGAGAAGATGCATCCGATGGATCCTCAGGAACTACAAGTTCGGTAACAACCATATTAAAAGAAGGAGGAGGGGGAGGAGGAGGAGGAGGGGGAGGAGGAGGAGGGGAGGAGGAGGGGAGGAGGAGGAGGAGGAGGAGGAGGAGGGGAGGAGGAGGAGGAGGAGGAGGAGGAGGAGGGGGAGGGGGAGGAGGAGGAGGCAGTGAAGAAGGAATAGAAATATCTTCAGTACTAGCTTCAGAATAAGCTCTATGAATAGTATTTTCATCAGAAAAAGAAACTTGGGAGCCTTGAGTTTGAGGATGACTTGATAAATTTTCATCATTCCATCCAAAATGATCAAAATCAGTACTTTCGGTCTGACTTTCAGAAAATATAACATGCCCAATAATATCATCCATATTGTCGTTATCATTAAAATGTCTTATTTTAGAAGAAAGTTCATCCATAAAAACGTAGTTAGTATTTTCTTCCACATGTTCCTTTTTATATTGTACTATTTGTTGAATACCACATACACTTTTTGTATCATGAATATAATTCGCAGAAATAGACCGTACAGTTGATCTTGAATGATGTGTAATGGTATGTGGTGAGTATTTATTAGATTTAATTCTAGTTGAACCAAAAAACGACAAATTTTCTTGTGCATCTTGAGTTTGTAATACTTGATTTGTATCATTAATAATCTGAGAATTAATATCATTTGTATCTAATTGAAGCTTCTCCATATGATCATGAAGTTCCTATACACTATAAATATATTTTTTTAAATAAAATAATATAATACTTTTAAACGCTTACTTGAAGAAGCATTTTGCCAAGCCTTCCCTTCTAATTTAAATTCTGTTTTTTTACGTTCAAGCTGTTTCTCCAATTTATCCATTAATGCTTTCCTATCAAGAACACCTTTCCTATTTTTCCAAATTTCAGGACTTGCGTCACGTATTATCATATAAAGTTCTCTTGTTTCAATCTCACTTTTCTGAAGTTGCAACATATGAACTCTCTGTAATTCCTCTACTTCACTTCTCAAAACAGCATTTTGTCTTCTTTGAGTTTCAAGCGCTTCAGCTTGCTCCATTAACTCTTTTTTTAATCTCCCAACCAAACCATCAGCACCAGCAGCAATCTCAGCAGCCATAGTATCTCTTTCTATAGTAACCCTTTCTGCAATCATACGAGCTTCCTTAGCTTCCTCTACGGCCTTTCGAGCTTCCTCATCAGTAAGAAGTTTACTAACAACACCTTGTATAGAAAAATTCAGAGCATGAGTAGGATCCATTCCAGTCATACGATGATCCATAACAACGTAAGTAAGAATAGCATCAATAAGCTGAAAAACTTTAGAACGATCCTCTCCGTCATCACGTATCAATAAAAGATGTTGTAATGTAGAAAGAAAAAAATCTTGAGCCCTAGTACCCTCAATTCGCTTCCATATTATACCCATCAACTCCAATGGATTATCTAAATTCCTAATCTCATCCCGAGCATCCTTTTCAAACAAATCTTCATAATCAAGTGCTTCATCATTTTCAAATTTTTCAAGTTGACGATCTATTACATCATGATGAAACTGCTGCATTTTTAAAGCCATTCTTTGATAACCACATGTTTTAAACTGACTGCGAATATGTAATCTCTCTCGAACATCGTCAGCACCATTACATAAAGAATTAATCAAAAAAAGATTTGCAAGAGCATATTCCATAAGAATATTTTCAACACCTATTCCACCACGACGTATTTCATCACTGGCACCAACAAGACTTCCCATTTTTCCTCTTCCATCCACAGTAAGCTCAAGAACTCTCATCCATGCATCAAAACGACCAAGCTCGCCCAAATAAGACCGCAAATGCTCCATAGCAAGTAATACAACAGAATGCCCATTTGGTTTATCCCAATGACATATAAAAGTTAAAACCTCAGCAGCAAGTTTCCGAGAGGGAAGATGCGGTGAAAGTAAAGAACTCGCTACTGAATTTACGCAAGACTGATGCTCAATAGCATCATCAGCTCCATACTAATTAATTAATTAATATATATATATATATATGCAAATAAAAACAAACAGTATTGTTTAAAAGCGACTTAAGACATTTCAAAATCTCCAACTCTTTAAGTATATCATCATCACGCCTAATGAATTATTAACAAGACAAAAAAATAAAAATATAATACTTATTAACACGCTGAGTTATATGACTTAAAACATTAGTTAAAGCGACTTGCCCTTGACACTTAATAAATGATTTTACCCAACTAATCATACCATTAACATATTAAATAAAAAATAGTTTATACCTAATAGGTTGAGTCCGTAAAGAAAGACTTAACGTTGATAATTGTTTAATTTTAATAGAATTGTCAACAATTTTCCTAACAAACCATTGAGGAGAACCTTTATCTCCCTCATAACCATGAGAAGTAATCCATTTTTTCTATAAAGAAATTAATAAAATATAAAGACCATATAAAGCACACTTTGTTTTGATATTCTTGAAGAGCATCTTGATATATCATCTGCCATTTCTTAAAAGCTGACCAACCCATCATTTTTCCACGAGCATCAAGGGGAACATTCTTCATATTCTAAATAAATAAATAAATTATTATTACATAATTAAAAAAACATACAAGAAGCTCAACAAACATATGCTCAATAACAGAATCGTCTTTTGGTTTTTCAAAAGAAAATTCACCATTTGTTCCTATCGCATTGTAGGAAAAAAACCCCAATCGCTGAATATCCTCAGAATATGAACTACGAGAACTTGAAGCACTACGTTGATCATCGCTAAAATTGCGTCTTCCAAACCCATTGGATGAACCAATAGAGACATTTGATTTTCTATATGGAGCATTTTGATGGAATACAGCTGTTTTCGAACCACTAGAAGCAGATATACTAGGATAACCACAACTTTTAATTGAGCCTACTTAAATAACATCAGCAATATTCCAAGTAACAAAAAGAGAAGAACACCAGAATTTTCGGAAGAAACAAAGCTACATCCATCAGTAATTTCTAATGCACTCTTCGAAGATGTATGTCCAAGTATTATAGGACGCATTCCAGATACCATAGTTTCACCATAAGGAACAGAAGATAGATTATCATCACACTTCCTATCCTTGTTCAAAATCCCTCTAATGCGTTTTCCAAAACACTGTTGTTGAGATGATTCTACAGATGTTTTCTTTCTTGGTATCTTTTCTTGCATATCTCATTTATCCAATTCTTTATATATTTTTGCTATTTCATATCAACCATCTATCTTATATTACTAATATTGATTCTTTCTTTTATAATATTTAATATTTAAAAATAATTTACTAAACTTAATAACTATAATTTTAAATCAGCATTGTAAAGATTTTCGAAACGTAAAAAAATAAGCAATAAACTAAAAGTTTTCAAGTTTATACTATTAAAAAAAATTACATCAAAAAAAAAAACAAAAAAATTATTATATTTTATTAATTTATTTATTTTGATTTTTCAAAAAAAACTAAAAACAATATTTTAAATAAATATACGAAAAATTTAAAAAACTATTAGTCATTTAAAAAAAATATTTATTATCAATAATTGTTATCAAATTCAAAGTTCTATTTTTTACTTTTAAAAAACTTCTAAAAATATAACTATAATTATATTTTTCATTGTACTTTCGTCCATTAAATATTTTATCGTAAGCAATATTTTAATTTTTAAATTAAAATTAAAAAAATATATTAATGTTTTAAATAAATATATTTTAAAAATATAGATTTTTAAAAATAAACTAAATTTCTTGAAATATATAATTTATAATAATTTTTGTTACAAAATCAATAAATTTATTATTTAATAAATTTATTATTTAAAAAGATTTAACATTTAAAAATCAATTACTTTATTAAATATTTATTATATAAGCGCGTTAAATATAAAAATACATCATAAATATAAAAATTACAGCAAGAATATTTCATAAACAATTTTTAATATTTTTATATTTTATTTTTATATTTTTTAAAACTTAAATATATTATAATTTATGTTAAACATCATGACCCCTTAATTTATAAAATCTTTATAATAAAATGTACAATTCTGTAAATCATTTCAAATAATAAAAAATAAAAAAATATTTAAAACATATTATAATTATATAAAAATTAAATATAAATAATTTTAAAATTAATAATTTTAATTACCACTATAATTATAAGCAATTTAATAAAAAAACAAACCTATGTATTTAATTTTAAAATATATTTATATCCAACTAACATATCGATTTAAATTCTATATCATAAAAATTTATTTTTTATTTTATAATTTATAATTTTAGACTTTTGTAACAATTTATAATTTCTATATTTATAAAAAAAATTATACATATTAAAATTATTTAATGATTTTACTTTTTAAAGCAAATACTTCAATTTTTATAAACCGTTAAAATAATATATAACTAGGTATTCATCAAAAATAAAACATAATTCTAATACAACATTATTTTAGTATTTATACCTATATAAGATTTCAAACAATTTTCTACATATATAAGTACATAAAAACTCGAGAATAAACAAAAGCAAGGCCTTAAAACGTCAAAAAACTAAAATTAATAAAATTTTTTTCAAATATCACACATTTAAAACTAAAAACCAATTATTTACAACTAATATTTAAACAATTTAAAAAGATCAAAAATATCCTTTATATATACATTTAATTTAATATTGAATTTATTTTTTTAAAAATTCAAAGTATTTAACGTCATCAAAAATTCAAATTTAATGAAAAACTTTTTTATTAATATTTATGTAATGATAAATCTATTATTGTATAAAAGTATATAATAAATAATAAACAATCCATAAAAATTAATACGTCAACAGGAACTACATATAGTGAAAAAGTACCATTTTTTTATTCATTTCTCTTTACAATTTTTCTAACAATTATTGCTGCTATTATACTTATACTTAGTTATAAACGGGCCATTAAACTCATTCCAAACGGGAATGGACCAACTTTTATTTTTAATTTTATTTCTAATTTCAATAGCATGAAAATACCGCTTCGACTATTTTCTCACAATGAAAGAATAAGATTAAATGATGAAGATGTCATTAACTATGCATTTAATGATAGCGATAATGACGAAAATTCAACACTCATTTATAAAAAAACAAAAACTCAACCATAAAATTCTTACAAATATTAATAATTATAAACATTTCAGAGTATTCTTAATAACTTTAAACAGCTGAAACAGCTCAATAAAAATATAAAAAATAATATTAGAAATTTTATACAAACAATACTAATATATATATATATATATTAAAAATTATAACAAAAATATAATGTATTTTATTTCCCAATACAAAATTTTGAGAAAATAGCATCAAGGACTTCTTCTGCATTAATGTGCCCATAAATTTTACCCAATTCATCACTTGCATATCTTAAATTTTCAGCACTAATAACTATATCTTTGTCACCGCATTCTTTAAATATTAATCTTATATATTTCTCATTCAAAAACCCACCTAAAAAGACATTCAGATAATCTAAACACTTTTCAATGTGTCCCTTATGCCTAGAATTTATTCCAACAATTTCCTGATTACTTTCAGACCAAACAATTTTTTTTAATTGATTATTAAGAGAAAGCATTAAATCATAAATACCTATATTAGTTTGACAGGAAACGGGAAAAATCAAATTAGAAGCAACTCCTGTCAACAATTCAATTTTTTTTAAATCTTTATATTTTTCTGGCTTTACTAAATCAATTTTATTTAAAACCAAAATAGTTAACTGATAATTAATCATATTTTGACGCATAAATAAATATCGAAGAGCAGATATATTAGCTTCAATATCAGTGATATCTAAAACACATATACGTATAGATGCCTTTTCAATATTTTCATAAGCCCTTCTTATCCCTTCTTTTTCAATAAAATCAATATTGTTTCCTTGCCTTAAACCAGCAGTATCACTAAATATTACAGGAAATCCTCCTATATCAACAATAACATCAATAACATCACGTGTTGTCCCTGGTTCTGAAGATACAATACTTGCAGATCTTCTAGTAATTACATTTAAAAGAGAAGATTTTCCAGCATTTGGTAACCCAAAAATGGACACTTTTATACCATGTCTTAATAATTCACCACAAACAGACATTTTTAAATGATCCTGAAGTCTAACTACAAAGCCCTCAACCTTTTTATATACTAAACTTCTAAATAATTATATAGTTAGATTTTTTCACAAACTTTGAAAATAAATATCATCATTGATATCATCATCTTCGCCAAAATCTATAATAGCTTCAAGATGACATCTATAGTCAACTAATTCTTCTTTCCATCTCTCATAAATACGCTTTAAAGATCCCTCAAATAATCAGCTTTACAAATTAACCATAATAATCATACGTCAATTTGCCGAATGGCCAACTTTCTTTGTTCTTCAGTTTCCGCATTAATCATATCATATATTCCTTCAGCTTGAGTAAGATCTAATTTCCCATTCTCAAAAGACCTTCTAGAAAACTCCCCAGGTTCTGCATATTCAACATCACAATGACTATTAGCAATAGCATCTAAAATAGATCGAATGATCGCTGCTCCTCCATGAACATGAAGCTCAGCCATATCTTCACCTGTAAAAGAACAAGGACCATCAAATAAAAGCAAACATGCCCTATCTAAAAGTTCACCAGTTTTTGGATGTTTAATCTCTCGGAGACTCAAATATCTTGACTTTGGAAGCTTTCTTGAAGGACAAAGGGCCTCAACTACCTAAAAACATTTTAAACATTCAAGATCCAACAGTCAAAATATAATTACACGAAATGATTCAGGTCCTGAGATTCTTATTACAGCAATAGCTGATTTACCTAAAGGAGTTGATAAAGCGTAAATCGTTTTAGATGTGTATAAAGCACGATAAAACAAAGTATTTTTCAGAGACCAATAAAGTACTTGTCTATGCATAGAAAACAAAAAACCTCTTTATAAGATTATATTCTATATTCTATCTAAACAAATTTAAACATTATTCTTTAAAGATAACATTTTTAGACGAAAACTCGATAGCACACTAAATCTAGCTACTCAAAAAAAAAAAAAAACAAAAAATGGATGATGTTGTTTGGCAAGTAATTAACCAAAATTTTTGCTCTTATAAAATAAAGTTCTCAAATTTTTTTCTTATAAAAACAAATAACTAATCCATCAATAGAACAAACACACAAAACTTTTGTAGAAATGAAGTAAAATTATTTTTTTTTAAAATACTTGACTAATATCCAAAAGTACAATGTAACTGGAATGTGTAATCGCCAATCCTGTCCTCTTGCAAATTCACAATATGCCACTATTAAAGAAAAGAATGGCATTCTTTATTTATATATAAAGACAATAGAAAGATCACATATGCCATCAAAAACATGGGAAAAAGTGAAATTGTCAAAAAACTATATAAAAGCATTAAAACAAGCATAAACACATAGTATTTATCTATATTTTTTAATTAATAATTTAGATTGACGAAAAACTTTTATACTGGTCAAATTTTCTTATATACAAAAACAAAGCACGATTAACAAAACTTACGCAATATCTAATCAAAAGCAAAAGACTTTCTCTTAAGAAACAAACAAAACTTGTTGGAATCAAACCAAAACAGACCCAACGTGAAGCAACCCGTGAAAAAAAAGCATTACAAATAGCAAAACTAGAAAAATCTATACAAAAAGAGCTATTAGAAAGACTTAAAAACGGGATATATGGAAAAAAGCCACTCAATGTTGAACCCGAAGTCTGGAAAAAAGTCTCAGAATCACATAAAAACCAAAAAAAAAATGAAAGTCAATCCGAATATGAAAATAGTGAAGAACAAATAGAATTTCTTAGTGATACCAGCGAAGAAAGTGACTTAGAAGAATGGTCTGAAAAATATAAATTTAAAAAAAATAGTATTATTAACAAATCTGATGTATCAAGTAATCACGAAAGTGAAAGCGATATCGATAGAAGGGATATCAACGAACAAGAGATAGAAAATATTTTCCAAAAAAAAAGAAAACACGGAAATAAAAAATTAGAATCCAAAAAAAGTAAGCTTAATATAATAAAATGAAAAATCATTAAACTAATAGTAGGCAAATCATATATTGAATTGGAATATGAGCAAGAAAACCAATTAGTAGATGAAAAAACATAATTTGTATCTATCGGAAAATTATATAAAAATATTATAAAACTAAATATTTATATTTATTTAAAAAATCAATTCATATTTACCTAATTGCCAATATTGCATACATTAAATACATATTTAGTATCATTTAAAATTATAATTAATATAGAAGTTATATAATACAGAAACATATTTCCATTATTGCTAAATTTTTTTGTCATTTCAAATAAATATATGTCATAGAATGATATTTAAAAATGACAACTCAAATAACTAATTCAAACTAAACATTATACCATCATTATTATAACCTTAATTATAATCCGTATTCCGTCTTGTTGATAATTTTTCACGCAAACGTTCACTAGCAGATAAATTTCGATGTCGACTTTCATCAACACTAAAAGTAGTTGATTTTACTATAGATTCAAAATGTTTTGGAGTTGAATCATAAATGTCACGAAATGACACAGGCATAGACTTTGTACTTTCTATAGCATTAAAATTTGAAGAAGAATGATGACCTGAAGCGCTTTCAAAACTTTTTACACTTGAAACTTTAGGTGTCTTGGAGTCCATCAACCAATCAGGAAGACATCCAGTCTTACGAATATAATATTCCCTTAATACTCTAGAAACTTTTGACTGGTCTTCATTATCTATATTGTGGTCCTCATCCTCTTTTACAATTGCAACATATTTATCCGCTACTGCCTTAGAAATAGCACCTGTAGCACTTACTATACGATCCCACATTCTCTGCCCATGATTTTCCTCTACTTCTATCAACTATATAATCTAAAAACACTCAGAAAAACCTTTACTAAACACCTGGCGACTCTCTAATGAGTTCATATTATCTATCCGTATTCAATAACAGTAAGTTTTATCTCACTATTATCATACAACTAAAAAAATTTCAAATTAATAAAATCAATTAAATATATCTAATCAGTAGTACTTACATCCTCTAGAAACAAATATATGCTTTACCAAATAGAAAAGCAAGCATTAAGGCTAAAACTTTTGTTAACTTATCCAAACCCGTAAAAAATAGATTTGTCGATAACTAAAAAACTTCGACTAAGTATAATATATAAAAATCATAAAATAAAATAAATAAAAAATTATTAATTTAATGACGTAAATGAAGAATCATAAAACAATATAATGTGTAATATAAATATCTTTTTAAATAAAGCTTTTACTTATAATCATTTATAATGTCTATCAACTAAAAAAATATATAAGTTCATTTTTTTTATTTATTCTAAATATTTTTATGTTCTATTACTAAAAAATTACAGAAGAAAAAGATATTTATAGTTTTTTTTTTTTTCAAAAAATATTATCAACCCAAAAAATCCATAAAAACCGAAAATCGTACAAATAACTCTACATCCAATGTCAATTAAAAAAATTAAAAAAGTCAATTTATTTAAAACAAAATATTAATAATTCACAAAAAATAAAAAAGAAACGTAAGGAAACATAAAAATAATTTTTCTGAAAAGAAAAAATAAAACTTAGCTTATTGTAAAAAACCATCTTAATACTATGTCATCTATTGTGTAAGTTTTAGGGATACTATTTATACATACAAATATATAACTGCCTAGTTTTGAAAATAAAACATTATTCGAATCTTTTTCTAATGCTTGGAATAATATTGGAAACATATATCCTCAACTTTCTTTGATAGAACGTCTATGGTCAACGTGGTATACCTATATACAAAATGATACACTTGCCACAGGTAAATAGTGACTATTTTGTGATATAAATAGCAGAAAAATACTTATTATAATAGGTATTATGTCATTTATGATTCACGAAATCGTATATTTTGGACGATGTCTTCCATGGGTTATTATTGATGCTATTCCCTATTTCAGACGATGGAAGTTACAAGCTGTAAATTTAAGCTTTGGAAAAATATACAATCTTACATTTTTTCTAGGGAAAAGTACCAACATTTAGAGAACAGTGGAGTTGTACAAAGTTGGTTCTTATTTCACATTTCACTGTTGAACTTCCGCAAATTTGGCTTTTTCATCCACTTACTCAGTATTTTGGAATGTCTATTGCTACACCATTTCCTAATCTTTCAAAAATGTTTCTTCATATTCTTATTTTTTTTATCATGGAAGATACTTTTCATTATTGGGCTCATAGAGCATTGCACTGGGGACCATTATACAAACATATCCACAAGCTTCATCACAAATACTCTGCACCATTTGGTCTTGCAGCAGAGTATGCGCATCCTGCAGAAGTTCTAATTCTTGGACTTGGAACTATTGGAAGTCCCATTCTTTGGTGTTTTTTTACAGGAGACCTTCATCTTTTTACAGTCTATATATGGATTACTTTAAGGCTCTTTCAAGCTATAGACGCGCATTCAGGCTATGATTTTCCATGGAGTTTAAATAAATTTATTCCATTTTGGAGTGGAGCAGAGCATCATGATGCACATCACGAGGTATTATAGATTCATCTTATAGTTTATAAACTAAAGATATTTTTAAGATATTTGTAAACTGCTATTCTACTAGTTTTAGATGGTGGGATCATTTTATGGGTACAGATAAACGCTACAAAGCACTTCGAGAACGTCAAGCATCTATGAAAAAAGTAAAACTTAAAAACAAAAAAAGTACATAAACAGTAAATTCTTTATAGTCTTTATCCTTATTTTTTCTCTTTATACTATTTATTATTATATAATACTATAAATGTTTTTAATACTTTATATTTCATTTTTAAAATGTAAATTTCAAACTTTTTTATACTTATAAATATTAAAAAATCGCATTTATAAACTTTTATTTTTTTTCATCTTAATTTCTATTATGATTTTTCCTTTTAACATTTTCTTATCAAAATTTCAAATAAAAATATAAATAAGTAAATATAAAAATGCAAATGGGTTCATGCACAGAAAGCATTTTGGATAAGGAAAAGGACAAATATACATATACAGATGAATGGAATGATATCTATCAATATTTTAATCTTCAAGAAAAAACAAAATTAATTTTTAGTAAATCTAAAGTAAAAAATATAAAAATTCATACATAGAATAACACATTATAAGACCTATATTTATGAAGAATCCTCCACTAGAAACAATAGTATCGGTCATGTTATTCTTGTTGAAAAAATACAAAAACAACAATTAACCACATCCATTCATGCAGAAAATATTTCACTTCTCTGGATTCCTGATTCAATTATAACATTTAGTGATGATTACGAAAAATATAAAATAATGGATTCCAACAATTATAATAACAAAATTAAAGAAGATATTTATATTAGATTTAATCCATTAGATTTTCATAAACATATACGTTTTATCTCTCTTTTAAAAATACAGAGTATATTAGTAAAACCTCCATCCAAGAGCGAAAAAAAAGGTTCTATTACTATTAATGCATATGGGAAGAGTAACTATTTAACTCTTTTTTTTGATGGTTAGAATTTAAATATATCATATTTATACTAAATTGTTTTTTCATTATAGATGAAAATTATATAAATGCGAGTCTATGCAACACATTTGAATCAAAAGAAAATTTAAACATATTTTCTGAAAAAGAAGAAATAATATGGGGCGGCAACTGTCTCCTTGCACAACTAAAATCTATAATAAATATAAAACAGTTAATTATATACATATTTTGTATAAAAATGACATTCTTTAGTTCACAAACAGATGAAAATATGTATTTAGTAGATTCTTTTAATACAGTGTCTAACAAATCGATATATTATAATCAAGAAAGAATACGAAATATAGAAAAAAATAAAGATGCAAAAATGGAAACATTTAAAGAATCATATAAACAAGTTAGGTGGAATATTTTAGAACGCTTTAGTCGAATTACTAATTTCTCTCGTGAAAAAACCAAAAATATTCTCAATATATCATTTACAAAAAAATCTCTTTCATCTAACCTTCATCCAAAATTACAAAAATTCTTAAATTCTGAAAACGCTGTAAACATATTTGAAGAATATGATATAGCTCGTCTTTATCTTGCTCGATGGGCAGCAAGAATTGCTGAAGATAGTGAAAGAGATAAACGTAACAAAATTATATGGAATAATAGAAATACACATATTTGGACTAAAGAAGCATCATTTGAAGATTTTGAAATGCTAAATGTAAAAATAATTTCAAATTACAATCTAAATATTCATTTTAAATAGTTAAACGCGTTCGAAAATAATATTGAAATACAACATCAGGAACCAATCTCAAAAAAGCAATGGAAATCATGGTTCAATCATGAAGGGAAACTATTAATAGCAAAAGAAAAAGTAAAAGAAGCCATTTTTTATAGAGTAAGATTTTATTGATATCAAAATATTCTAATTTCTAGAGTATACATCCTAATATAAGAAGAGAAGTTTGGTGTTTTTTACTTGAAATTTATCCATGGGACTCATCATCAAAAGAAAGAAAAGCAATATTTTCAAAAAAAAGCAATAAGTATATGCAATTAAAGGAAAAATGGTTGAATAACAAAAAACAAAATGTAGATGATACATTTGAAGATCAAAAACATCAAATAGGTAAAAAATTCAAACATGTATGTATATACTATAAAAAATTATAGAAAAAGATGTTTGCAGGACTGATAAACAAACCAAATATTTTATGAGCGATACCGTACCTCACAATACTTTAGATTCATACCTTTTAGAAGAAAACCCTCATTTGAAAACGATGAGGGATATTCTTTTAACATACAATGAATATAACAAAACCCTTGGATACGTTCAAGGTATTTTATTAATATTTAATCACTAATCTAACAAAACAGGAATGTGTGATTTATTATCACCATTATATGTTATTATGGAAAATGAAATACTAAGCTTTTGGGCTTTTGTAGGGTTTATGAAACGAATGGTATATATTATTTATATCTTTTTTTTATTTTAAATAAAATATAGCAATATAATTTTTTTGAAGATCAATCTGGAATGAGAAAACAATTAATAATCCTTGATCAATTAATACATCTTATGGATCCAAAACTTTATACATATTTAGGTATTTTTAAAAATAAAGATAAACTTTCTTAAATATATATTAGAAGATACATCTAGTACGAATTTTTTCTTTTTTTTCCGAATGTTATTAGTCTGGTTTAAACGGGAATTCGAATGGGATGATGTTTTACGGCTATGGGAGGTATTTTTAATGCTATTTTATTATGTTTATATCTTAATAAACTTTAGAGACTTTGGACAAATCATATAACATCCCAATTCCATTTATTCGTTGCATTAGCTATCCTTGATAAACACAAGAACATTATCATGGGAAAGTGTATTTTTATTTAAAGAAATATATTTAATATATTATAGATCATCTTAAAGATTTTGATGAAATTTTAAAATATAGTATTCAACTCTACATATCTATCTTAGCTAATAATAATAGTAAATGATCTTTCTATGACGATAGATCTTGAATCTACACTTCAAAGAGCAGAGATTTTATTTTATAAATTTCAACAAATACTTAAAACAATTGATACCAATTCTTCAACAGAAGCAGTTTCATTTATTGATTGTCCTAAAAAAAACAAAAATGCTGAAAATGACATCAATGCTTTACCCATCCAAAGTAATAAATTACCATTTATAAGTAATTGTTTAAGAGAACTTTTAAATACTGAACCCACTATTTAATATCAAATTTTTATTCTTAAAATAACCATTAATATTAATTTATCATTATTTTTACTCCTTATATATTTTTATAATTTCCAAACGTTTAAATAATTCGTTTTTTCTAATAACCCTCCACGACTTCCTTGTTCTCGATGCAATATGCCATTAGGGCCTGCAATATAACTTACAAATCCATCCGTTCCACATACTAAAACAATAGTATGTGGATCAGCATGAATTGAAGAAGGAAACGCATGTTTTATATCTTGCAAATTGATTGTTCTGACAAAATATTTATCAGAAACCTTATTATCTAAAGACATGTCTACAAAGTATGTAATTTTAAGATTTTTTGGATATTTTCTTTGTAAGCAATCTAATTCTTCCTTTAACAATATCTCATTTGGAGTTCTATTTGCATACATCAAATGGAATTCAGGAGTATGTTCATCTCTATTTTTAAAAACATAAGATAAAAGCTGATAAGCTGGCGCAATTCCCGTACCACCCGCAATCTTTCTATATTAAATATCATACAGTCAAAGAAAAATGCTTACAAAAAGAACCCTTTTCCAGCGATACTTATCCCATGCCCATTCTAAAAATGGCCCTCGAAGTTCAATACGATCACCTATACATTTTTTATGAATCCAACGACTCACTTCTCCATCTTCATAACATTTAACAAGCAAAACAACACTAGAAGGATCAAGAAAAATGGGAGTATAGTGACGTTGTATCTGCATATCAGAATTCTTCAATAAAACACTCTGAATCGGCAAATCTTCAAAATGCTTAGACGGACGATTAAATTCAAGTTCATATAAACATGTTGAAGCAGATAAACGGCGAACCTTACGAATTATACAAGAAGAATAAGAATCTTGGTTCAAATAATCTTTCTCTTGACTTGAAACATAATAATATAAAGATCCAACTCCAAAAACAGACAAACATATTGACGTAAACCTAATTCTTTTCCAAAACAAGGAAACAGTTCTAGAAACATTATACATTTTAATAAAAATAGGAAAACCATTTAAAAGTACTATTTTTTCACGTTAAAATATCTTGAAATATAAATAAATATATTTATTAAATCTACAAGTAAAATTAAACGTAATTTAACAAATATCGTTGATAAGACTTCTAAGATACGCAGAAAAAGAATCTATAAAATCATACAAATCTACAATTGATTAAATACAAAAAGAAAAATTCCGAATTCAAGTTCTATCTTTTCGCATAAAAAAGTTTATTGTTTAAAATGAGAATTGATATTTTTTTCAAAACTATATAAACTTTTTTCTATTAATATATATATTTACATTCAAATAACAAAATACTTATTTACATACACAGAAACATATTTTTCCTTTCTAAAAAAATCTTTACAAAAAATCAACTCTTAAAATTCAATAAAAATCTTGCACAAAAAAAGAAATTAGAATTCATTTTTATTTATTAATAATACCTATACTATACATATAATTACTATACATATAATTAACTAATTCGTAAACCATATAAACTATTTATTAATTAATAAAGATAGTAAATCAGAAAATTCTGAAGTACTTTAAAAATCATATAACAAAAAAAAGATTTAATATATCAAAATTACCAAATTTTAAAAAAAAAAGGAACTTAGAATTCTAGTCAGATTAGACATATATAATTACAAACCTAATAAAAAACATTTAATATCACTAAAAGATACTTAATATGTCTATTTATAATTTAACGTCAATTTTTGAACAATTTTGTTTAAAAAAATAAATACTAGAACAATTTTTTTACTAAATATTAAACAAATAACAATACATTATCAAGATAAATTAAATATTACATTCAGCACATCAAACAATATAGACATAACATCTCTATACAAAAAAAACGTACAAATAATACTAACAAATCTATCGAGATTAATTATCAGTAAATAATCAATAATATTAAACATTTTAAGTAGTTTTCTATAATAATACAATAAATAAAAGCAATATGTCAACCAATTTACAACATTATTAGATAAAAATAAAAACTCTAGTACAATTTTAAATTCATTCAATATAAGTACTAATATAATACGTCTTAATTAATTAATAAAAATAACATAACTACAAAAAACTCACCAAAACAGCAGAACTTTCCTCTTCTGGCTCCATAATATAGACATAAAGAACCTTTTACTATTATAAAGGTAACTAAAATATTTATTAATTTACCAAAGCATGCCCCTCACAGAAACAAGCAATAACTCTTTTTGCAACAATATGTACTTGTAGAAGATTAAGCCAATCCTTCACAGATACCTTCACCGTAACAAACGCCTTTTTATCCCTAATTTGACTCGGATGCTTAGAAATATCTTTAACAGCACAGGGATCCAGTTCAGGATTAATCAAATCTTTAAACTTTGTCTCAATTTTACATGAATCAGAAACAACACCAATTTGAAATTCACCAGACATATTTGCCTTCAAAAAGATCTTATTGCTAATCGCTCTAAATCTTTCTGATATATAGCGCAATTGAGATAGGGATGGTAAAATAATATGACAATCTGGTTCTGGAACAACAGGCTCAAACAATTGCATCAAAGGCGATAAAACCCTAACATGAATATTATGAGTAACAGCACTCATGCCACCAGACTTTCCCTGAAATCATCATTAATAAAAAAACCTTTATCCTTTACATACCAAAAGTGAAATGGAACATGAGAGCATAGGAAAATGATCATGTTTTGTCAATCTCAAAACAATCTCTGAAGCGTTAACAGAAGACTTAAGAGCTTTATGCAAATGATCAATAGGAACCTCAAGATTAATTATATTATTTGTATTTGACTGCACAAGATAATCTTGAAATATTGACTTAACTTCCAAAATACTAAAATAATGGATAAATAATAAACTATAGCAAAGACCTACGCCCAGACTTGTGTGCCAGTATGATCTGGAACAATAACAAAATGCACTGTCTCTGGAGTCAACTTTAACCAGCAAATCCGTCCAACTCGTTCAAGGGACTGAACAAGACCTACAGCATATCAAGACCCATCATTCAAACATTCAGACACACGTATAAACATTGAAATATTCGAAATACCCGTCTTAAAACGCATTTAATGAAAAGAACAGCAAAAACAAATAACAAAAATTAACGTGTTTTAAAAGAAAAAAGTTACCAAAAGTTAGAAAAACAATAAACTATATCAAAGTTACACTAACAACACAGAAAAGCTCAGAACAAACACGCAATGCCAACAGACAATTCAAATATTCAATATAAAAACAATGTAACCAATACATTCAAAACATAACCATCATGTCCAGAAAACAGTATACATAATACCCTAACCCTAAAACAAAACATTAACCTAAAAAACAACTTAGAACAAGTATTGCTTTGAAATATTTAAAAAAAATAAATCACATAACAAAATATGTTAAAAAATCCAGCCCCCAAAGCACAATAATTATCCCTTTAGTTAATCCCTCATCTTTAAAACACCTCCTTTTTTATTAATATTCACATCCACATATTGTTTATGGCAAACACATAAAATCTTCTGTTTTATCTACGACTACAGTAGCCAGTTTCTTAGCTCGTTGTTGAGCCTCTTCTTCAGCTTTTCGTTTAGCATATCTGCATACTATTAGTTCTTCTAACACTCCACTACATACATACAAAAGACTATCTTTTTTTTTCGCCGGATCAGAACAATAAAACAATCGTTTATCAATTCCCTTGACCTCCTCAACATCAAAAACAATTTTACTATATGACATAACATCTTTTGCCACAGCCTCAATCTTTTCAAAAAATTGATACATTTCTTTTCTCTGAATATAAATCCGAACCATCTCTTCATCCACAACCATTAAACAACCAAGTGCAATATAACTTGGAGAATATAAAAACAGCAAGTCTGCCCATAAAGTTTTTGAAACTAATGCCTTTGCCTCATCATGAAGCCGCCCTAGTAGCTGTACAGACTGTTCTGGTAATACTGTCTGCATATCTAATATAAACCCATGTAGAGGTCGATACGCATGCCATACATAAAAATCCCAGGACAGAGCACGACATACAAGAAATTCATGCTCCAAAATCAATGAAGAAGTCACCTTAGGTATTGAACGTACAAACTGATCTAACGAAATATAATGATCACAGGCTTTTGTAGCCAAAAAAAGACATGTCAACCTTAGCATTCCATCAGCTTCAATTTAAATCTTTCAAAACAACAACTCCCTACATAATCGGTTTAGGATGATAATCCATCACTGAATGCATAAGATAAAACCGTTTAAGATACGCTACAGCAGTTGCCTGAAAAAATAAATCAGAAAACCCTAAGAATTACTACAGTGAATTGCTTTGAACCTTGATCTGCGATGAAAACTCAAAATATACACTTAACCCTTCCATCTGCATTGCATAATAACCAACTAATATCCATTCTTCATGTGCACTCAAAAACGAAACCGTCAAATTATTCTGTTCCTGTTCGAAATTACGTTGAATACGTTCACATGCTTCATTTGTTACAGCTGTACGTTGTGCTTGAAGTGCTTCTACAGTGAATGTCCAAACAGTTGCTTGTGTCGAGTGTTCATAAGCAGACATGCACCGTTATCCTAGAATAAAACACGAACACTCAACATATCGAGATTGGCAAAATATAATAAATACAAAAGTCTAATAAAAGTGCTCAGTAAAGAATCACTGGACCTACATTGCACACATTTTATATGTATAAAAATATAATCAAACAATAAAATAGGTATATTATATATAACCAAATGTATTACTATATATACTTCATGTTTACTCAAAATTCTAATCAAATCATCATATCAACTTCCTTAGAAAGACAATAGCCTTTCAAGATCCATTGTATATATCCGGTACTCTTAGTAGTATTCAAATAATATATGTTGTTTAGCCTTCTGAGAAAAGATCTGGGCTTGATAAGTCTATACTGAGTACTGCACCATCGAGAATCATTTCTGATAAAATCTACAAAGATTAATGAGTAAATCTAAAAAAACAAAAAATACTTTTCCTGTCCCTGGGCCATTGGAAATACCCCAACAACCATGACCAGCACCTAAATAAAGACCTTCTCTTATTTTAGTAATAAGCGGACCACTAGTATTTGAAGTGCAAACAGGCAAATAACATGCTTGCATCTTTTTAACAACTCCATTCTTAATTGGAGTGCTTAATTCATCTACCCATGTCTTTAAGGTTTCACATGAAGCATAATTCACTTCTACATCTTCTGCACTAGAGGGCAAGGCAAACGAGTCAGAATTTCCACAAATATATAACTAAAATACTTTAGTGCTTATTTATTTTATAAACATGTACCCTACTTCGTCTTTCCTTGCATAAATCTCAGGACTTACAGGCCGCCCATTTTTCAACTTGATATTTGTAAACAGTGCATGCGGAGATAGAGGAACATCAACATTTACAAGAATGCTATGTGAACGGTATCCAGTAATAGGAATCTTAGGATAAAGTTGGCCAGTCCAAGGTCCAGCCGTAATAACAACATAATCCGCATAAATTGTCTTTACAGAAGACCCGCCTTTAGGCAAATAAGAAACAGTATTCGTATGACCAAAAGGTAGCACTGTTCCAAGAATCAACTTAACACCTTTTTCTTCTGCTAAAGAAAAAATAGTCTTGGTAAAATGATACGGATGAACTTGTGCTGTTGTAAATGTTGTCCCTACAACAGAAACGTGGTCAACTTTATTTGAATCAATCCATCCTAGAGTCTTTGGAAGCGCATCTACCTGTTTGGAAGAACAAGAAGACGTAATTTCCAATGTATCTAACTTTCTGTAATAATTAATACAATGTTATACTTATAAAACAAATACCTATATCCCCATCTATTCTTTCCATCATGCTCTTCGGCTAACTTCTCATGTAATTCATAAGAAAGCTTACCCAGTAAGGCTGTCTCGGGCCCATGCTATAGATATTTTTAATAAAAAATTTGTCTGTCTATATATAAATACCATGTCCAAAGACAATAATCCCCCCGCTTTCCCTGATGCAGCAGATGCAATACCTATAAATCAAACTCAACGTCACTAAACAAAACACTTACAACATACCCGTCCCTTCAATAAGTGTAATTGATATATTGGTAGAATCATATTTAGGATGACGTGTGAGATAGTAAGCTGTGGTTGACCCAATAATTCCACCTATATTTCTTAAAACATAGGCAGCTTACATATTTTTTTACCTCCTACAATAACAATATGACATTTCTTTTCCATAATACAATCCAAAAATAGCCTAAATCTCTAATATAAAGTATCTAACTAGTAACCCTCAGAAATCCTAATACTTTTCAGCACTAAATATGACAATCAATCGCATTGCTAAAAACATTAAAACATTTAATTCTTCAATAGTTTTTACAACAGAAAAATCACAGATCATTGTAAAACTATTAAACAGGCACAATATATATATATATAATTGATCCATATAAACCATTTTCTTGAATGTAACATCTTCAATGCAAGATCTTTAATACTACCTTACAAACACTTCTAATAAACTTCTATAAGACGGCCTAATGGACAGTTTTCACTGAAAAAGACACAAATAGATAGAAGAATCGTCAATAAACTTATTTATCTGTAAATATCTGTAAAAAAGATACAAAAATCTACGAAGCAAAAATAGATCGTTAATCCTCAAAATGATCAAACGTTAATCACCTTCATAAGTATTAAAAACAAAAAACTAAAAACACACAATAAATAACCTACAAAAATAGCAATTAATTCACAATTATTTCGTTATATTGGTGCCTTAAATCCTTATAAACTTTTGTAATTTTAAAAAAATCGATGTTAACCACATAAAAACAAATATCTCTACTATGCCGCCGCCAGACGTCAATATTACACTTGAATCACTTGTTTTTCGCCTTAAACGCAACCAAATACCAAGTGGATTCCAAATAGCTTTAGAAACAGCACTTCTACTTCGGCAAATGGTTTCTGCTGCCCGATGGTCTGATATTAACCAACTTATTACTCAAATTCAAAAATGGGGATCTAAACTAATTGAAGCTCAACCAAGAGGTTATATATAAAGTACAATTGACTCTATTTTAACGTTATTAGAGTTTATTAGTGGCAATATTGTCCGCAGAGTATTATTTCTTATCCGAGAAGAAATTAACAATGCATCAAACGATTCTCAGGAGGAAAAACAAACTTACAACAATCATACAATGTATACTAGTATTGAAGGTATATTTATATAGACGGTATATTTTTCTCTTACTTTTTTTTTGTAGGGAATCTCGAAAGAATCACCTCTAGTCCTATCTATTCATCCATGTTAAATCTTCTGGGAAAGCCTAGTGATTATGAACCAAATAGTTCACAAAAACAAACAGCTAAAGTAAATGTTGATATAAGACCTATTATTATCCAAGGGATCCAAGATATTGTTGACGAACTCGAAAAAACACATACAGATATTTCAGCACAAGCTTTGGACCATATTCATTCCAAGTAAGCGAGGCTAACTTTCAAATATACAATATTAAATTACTAAAAGTGAAATTATTATGACCCATGGAGTATCAAAGACAATTGAAGCCTTCTTACGCGCAGCAACAAAAAAAAGGAAGTTTACGGTTATCTTGGCAGAGTCATTTCCCAATGATCACGCATCTTCTCATGCATCAATCATTTCACTAGCAAATGCTGGAATTGATGCAATTCTTATACCTGATGCAGCGGTCTTTGCACTGATGAGTCGTGTTAACAAAGTCATTCTTGGTGCGCATGTAGGTTCGTACATCCCTTTATATTCTTCTCTCATCTCAAACTTTACATTAAAAACCTCATTTTTCTTCATGTACCTTACCATTTATAACTAACATATCTAGTCTTTGCAAATGGTGGTGTATTAGTTTCAGCTGGTGCAAAAAACTTAGCAGCGGCAGCCAAACATCATGCTACACCTGTAATAATATGTGCTGGAATTTACAAACTCAGTCCAGTGTATCCTCATAACCCAGATTCACTTATTACATTGTCTTCACCGAATAATGTTGTACCATTTGAACAAGGTAACTTTTTGAAATATTTAACCAGTCATTGTTTAATATTTCTCAGATTTGATAGACAATGTTGACATTATTAATGCATGTGACGATTATATTCCACCATCTATGATTGATTTATACATTACAAACTTGTAGTAACTTTTTCATTTGCGAAAACATACTAATAAAACCTATAGGGGCGGTCACCCTCCATCATATCTATCACGAATGATTAGAGATCATTATGATCCTAGAGATACAGCTCTATGAACAACAAATCTTATATATGAATAGCGAAATAATCATTCAATCTCAATAACACAGTTGCGACGAAATATCAAATAAAAAAATTACTTATCAAAAAAATAGTTAGCGTCGAAGCTTTATTACAAAGTAACTTTAAATTACCGCTGAATTGCAACAAAATTGTAACAATAAAAAAACCACAAAAAAGCTACTATAACAACATTAAACAACAGTTACAAAAACAATTACAAAATTCTACCAAAACAACATAAAAGCAATACCATAATTCTATTAAAAACATTATAAAGCCTCAAAGTTATATTAAAACAAAATTAAAACTAAAATAGTATTAAAATGATCAGAAGTTCTAAAAATTTCTAAAAATAAAATAATATTTTAACAAAATTCATTCTTCTAGCGAAGCATAACCTGTGAGCCACGCATCTGTAAATACTGTTGCTCTACACCTAAATATCATCATATTAAGATAACATGCAAAACGTGTATCTTCACATACCCTGTGTCATATTTTTAATAACAGCAAATACTTCTTTGTTATGAAATCGAAGCCCAGTCTTTGGATCTGTATACAGCCCATGTAAACCGGTAATATCACACCATTTTGCATGTGGAAAAAGGCTTGGAGAAGCCTCAATACTATTGTATGTTGGTACATCTAAAAGCAATGGCTGTGAATGACGAAGCTGTGTTTCATGGGTTAATATTTGACGAAGTGTCTTATTTCTTCGTGGATTACGCTTAAATTGTGGATTTTTAAACGGTTTCTGCAGAGGCCCAATATCAACTGTATCTAATAATGATTGTGAAGAAGAAACCATGAAAAAACAATTAAAATAAACAGAAAAAATAAAACTAACAAAAAGAACAAGATAAGTAAATATAGAAATCTGTATGCAAATATTTAGCAAAATACTAAAAAATATAAAAAAAAACCTACACAAAACAATGTACGTTAAAAACCTGTAGCGTCAACGAAACACAAACTAAAGAAAAAAGAAAATTTGCTCTTTAAAAACATAAACAACACAGAAAAAAACATATATAATTTAAATACAAAACGTATATATGAAATACCATTGATATCTATACAATCTAATTAAAGACATACTCAATATTTTAACATATATACTTCAGTATATCAATAGATATAGTGTTTTAATATGTATATTCATTATTTTAGTTTATTTTCTTTAAAATCCTATATATAATATTATAAAGTTTAAATTTACAAATCTGAAGATAATAAATACAGTCAATAAAGAACAAATAAAATAGTATAATAAATATATTTTTTTCAAAAACAAAGATATTTTCTGAAAAAAATCTAATAAAATACAATCAAAAAACATTATTTATTATTTTGAAAAGCATATATATATTTTTTAACCAAATCTATAAATCAAAATAATTAAACTTAACAAAATCACTAAAAATAATAAAATCTTTTAACTACTATAACCAAAAAATAAATAAAATAAGATTATTTTAGATATAAGACAGAATACATATATTTAATAAAACATATTCTAAATAAAAACACAAGGACATTTATTTACCATTTTAGATAACATAACTATGCAAATGATAAAAATATCTTTAATATCTTATTATTAATTATATACATTATTATTCTCTAAATAACAAAATATAACAATGTTTAATAAAGTAAATATTTCAAAAACCAACTATAAACAAGAGATCATAATAAAACAAATTAAATAATGTATTCAAAAATAAACAGAAATATAATCAAACCAGTGCATTCATAATAAAACAAGACAAGGAACTGAATATACATGTATTTTCCAGCAAAAAAATATCTAAGTAGCATATTCAATATAAAATCACATTTTTAAAAAATAAAAAACTTTTTATAAATATTCTTTAGTCTCAAGTCTAATAAAATAAAATGTAAAACAATAACTAGTGATCTAGATCCGATATACTTATATTATCCTGAAACACCTACTATTCATATTCTAAATAGCAAAAATAACACAGGAAACTCATTTTTTCAAAATATTTCCCGATGAAAAACAGCCATTACCACACAAACACTCTAACATCAACATAAGTTTCAGATACAAAAAATACTTTTTATATTAATCAGTCTCCATAACATCACCTGCTGATCCAGTTGCACCACTACCAGTAGAAGTAGGAGCAGCTGCAGTAGTAGCAACAGCAGTAGCAGCTGCCCTTTCAGACTGTCTATAAGCCGATAACGATGTTTCACCTAATTTAACAAGCCATTCAGAAACATCATCATTTTCTATAAGTCTAAACGGCATATCTTTACCAACAACAGCAATAGATGTATTCAATGATGTCAATTCTTTATCTTGAGCCAAGGAATCTCGCAATGCCCTAAGACCATGAAGAATAAGATTTTCCATGGTTGCTAAAAACATTAACAAGTTCCATGGAACCAAATACATTTACCATCAGGAAAAAAATCAACACAGCGCTCTAAATACGTTCTTGCTGACTGAGAACGTGCACCAATACTTGCACCTATATACTCCAAAATAGAACCAGACGGCAAAAACTCATACAAATGTGGGCCCGTATCCTACATAGATCAACACAGTAACACACATAAAAAATCCAATTACATCATAACCAATTACTAAAAAACCTACTCCATAAGGACGTCTTCCATATTGTTGAGTATTGATCTGTGCTTTTTTTGCAATTGACGATACTGCACGACATATAGGTATTTTTCTGTTACAAACAACTCTAGATGCAATAGCTTGTTGCCTCATAAAATTACTTGCATAATTAATATGAACCAGACAAATAGGTTCATACCTAAGTACTCGAGCATCTGAAGTAAGTCCTGCAAGTGCAAACCCCATGTGTTCATCAACCATAACAATTTTCTTCTGATAACTTCCCAAATCCTCCGGATTCCTCTAAAAACCAGTATCAAAATGTCGTCCTTTTGCAAAAAAATAAAAACTTTGCCGTACCTTCAACGCACACAAAACAGCATGAGTTTTACTAACAATTCCAACGGCAACAGAGCCCTGTTTAACCGCTTCCATTGCATATTCTACCTGATAAAGTCTCCCTTGTGGCGACCATGTTGTTGCATCATTATCTATAAATAAGTCATTTTTTATTGAAAAAAAAAACAGAAAAAAAAACAAACCATACTGATTACGAAACATAACCCCTTAAATAACTTTATTCTAAGGCTTTATTGCAAATATTAAGCCCACTAACTCTATCTATATGATTAAAATTTTATATGTTAATATTGAGGTCAGTCGGATGACGTTCTTCAGAAAGGTTGTCAGGACGACCGTTCAGGACGACTGTTTCCGAGAGATAATTGGCCAGTAATTATAAGAACACTAAAAGGCAAATCTTATCAGCAGTGTCTTAGCTGCTTAACCAGCAGAAAGCCATGAATCACATACAAATGTAAGTACTATTAGATATTTCATATTTTAACATGCACAGTATTGTAAATATTTCCTTTGATTAATATCAATTGAAACATTTTTATTAGATTATACTAAGTTTTCTTCTTTCGGCTGGATTTTTAGCATCTATTCTTTCATGTGCATTGTTTTCTAACTGGTATCCGTTTTTTGTTAGTAAGAAGTCTTTGTTTTTGTCAATTATCTGAGCAAAAACCTCTTGCAAAAACTTAGCTAAAAAAAATAGTTGTGATTTATACGTTTGCACCTCTGCCCAATATTGTATGTAACAGGATATTGGATACAAATGATTTTACAAACGATACATTTGGGTAATAATTGTCCAAAAACTGTTTATTAGTAACAATGTGATAGAAGTGGTGTTCAAGATGTCGGCCGATTTATAACAGGGATGTTAGTGGTTTCAGGCATTGGTATGTCTTTGATTTATAAAATAGCATTAAATAAAACATAAAAGCGTTACCCATTATGCTAGAACATACTGGAATCATCACCAGATACGCAACTATCTTAAGTATATCAGGCGGCCTTTTAATATACATTACAATTCTAGTTTATTCAAATATATTTTTAGAAGATAAGGATGAGTTTTAACAAAACACCGACAAAACATTTCAATACATCAAAAGCATACATCATCAACACTAAATCAATCACATCCTTCTATGTCATCAACACATTTAACAATGGAATAACTTCTAGAGGCATATACATGCCCTTCATCAGGACCATGTAATTCTTGTATAGACGCAACAATTTCATATTCACCTCGACTCATAAAAACTGCGGTATATTTTTCTTCATGAGAGTGATAAGGGTCAATCCGTGGAAGAGCTGTCTGCATTACACCATTAAAAACAACACAATGCGATATGTCTATAAATGTCTGATTCTGATAACGCAAAAAGGGCTGAATTCGAGCAAATACTCTTATAGGATGTCCTTTACAATGATTAAATCAAACATAAAAATAACCTATCATATACCTTTTCTATTGACAACTTTTAACGTAAAAGTTACAAATTCATATAAGTTAACAAGCCACATAAATCTTTGAACCTTTCTTACATTTCCCGATACTTCAAGAACAACACTAATATCCTCAACTTTCAAACAGTAAACCATTTTTGATGTCATGCGTAAACCACGCAATTCAATAAAACCTTTTCTATCAGTTCCTGGATATGTCCATGTCCCAGAAATAATCTTAAACAATGCTTCACGTAGCCAATATATTTTCCTTTGCTGGCAATCTTGCATATCAGAGTCCATCTTTATATTAGGAACAACAAATTGTCGGGAAGAAAAAGTAGAAATAGGCTTTAAAAAATCCTCTCGAGAAATGTATATTCTTTTCAAAGGAAGAACAAATCTTAAATACATTAAAACACAAAATAAATCCCATATACTTACCTATTTGTTTCTCCCGGGCAAATAATCTTTTCAATTTTAAAAGGTTCATCATCTAAAAATTAACGAAAAATACCATAAACAGAACAATTACCTTTATTTTGAACATTAAAACATACGGATAATGGCTTTGGCCAAATATTCCGAAAATCCAAAAGAGCTAAACAATATTCTACTCCTTCACATTCATGCGCTTCAACGTATTGAAATAAACTACACATTTCTTCAGATCTATCAAGTGAATTTTCCTTCTCTTTATTATCATTGACATAATTAATAATATCACAATTTACAAGTTCTACAGAACCATTTACAGTGACAATAACAGGTATAACAACCCGTCGAGTATAAAATTTCTCAAGAGAAGAAGCATCTCCTTCAATATTTCCATAATCTATCTGGATTTTACCATCAGTAAGCCCTCTTTTTCCTAAAACACGAATTTCCAAAGTTTCCTCGCAACCAGGGCTTAAAGAAAATTGATCAAAACTTTTTTTCCATACAAAAGCCTCTCTTTCATAAAGAAATAATTCTAACTCATATATTTCTTCAGAAGAAATATCTTTGCAAACCAATGCATCTTTCAAAGGACCAATTGTTGAGTCCATAAAAGAAAGAAGGAGAAAATTTATAGTAATATCTGAAACATTTTTTATAGTTATAGTAAATGTACGCCTATAATTTTAACTATATTATTAAAAATAATTAAACTTACATTTCTCCTTCTAATAACATAATAGATCCATTTACAAGAGATGTTTTTGTAACTATTAAAACAGGTTGAGCAGGTAAAACTTCAAAACTTTGCTCTACAGTCATAGGTAGAGCTAAAGAATTCTTAATATAACCTTCAACACGATTCGATGCAACAGACGCTTTTATAACAGAATAAACATCAAAACCCATAAACTTAGTTTTCCCTTGAAAAAAAACATTTGAAAATAAATGCTCGTAATCCAAAAAAGAAATATCTCGATTTAACAAAAAAATATCATCTTTACATCCTGAAAGATGAATCCTACATCCCTTAACGACAAAATTACCAGGTTCTTTAGGACAGCCAAATAGCCGAACCATATGTATTCTTTGAGGACCAATAACTACAGATGTTGATTGTGATTCAAATTTAACACCCTCGGTACTAATTATTATAAATCAATACTAACAAAAAATCTCAAAAAAATCTTACAATAATGAAATATTAATACATTCCAATTCAAATGCAAGAGGATTATGCAAAACTACTTTAAACTCGACGACATCTCCTTGTACTAATACATGCTAAACACCAATATTAATAATAAAACATAGCATTTTTTTATATTTACTTTAATTGGAACATTATTTTTCTTAATGAAGGGATTATATATAAATGGATCAGTTCGTAAAAACATATTATCATTATTAACATTATTTAATTCCGAACCAGAATGAAGAATTGGGAGAAATTTAGAAGAACCTCTAGAAGAAAATAAATATAAAATCATACTAAGTAATAACATACGGTACATATTCAATGGATTGTACAATATTAGGATCCCAATAATCTGCCTCAAGTTCTTCCAATCCAAGACGTCTAACAGCCAAAATAATACGGGGAATATTCGATGCAAAACGAATCTGATTATCTCGCGACAAATAAGTAGACGCAATACTAAGCATCTTAGTGGTAAAACTCAATACCCCTGAAAAATCAGGCAATGCTTCACAAAACAAAATGCACTCTTTTAATATAGTAATCTTCAAAGATGGCCAACCATATTTTTCTAATAATTCTATTTCAAACCTAGTATTACTTTTTTCATAAATCCCTGGAATCCCATAACAATTGCAAAGATCATCAAGAAGATTATGTGCTAAAAAAGTAGAATTTTTCAGATTAGTTTGTTCCTGAAAGAAAGGATAATTCGTTAAAGCTATTTGAACAATCGAAGATACAGTATCATCCGTAACTCCATCAACTTTGGCGTTTACCAATGCAGACGTAAGAGTAGAAACAATTTCTCGCAAAAACATAGCTCTTGATCTTCGAAATCCCACCATACCTAAAATACTCGCAAGACCACCATAGATTCTACATTTGTCAACAACATCTAACTCTTTAAGATAAGGAGTATGAGCACGCATTGCCCAAGAAGCAATCTCTGCTCTTGGTGGATAACCAGGTGAATGAGATTCTGGAATAGAATAAGATTGATCATAAATAATGGATCGTAACGAAATGTCATTCCAACCACCAGACAAATGCACAACACAAAAAAGCTTACATAAACGAAGGATACTCTCAGAAAAACATATTGACGGAACCTTGTCATTTGGACAACTATATGACTTTTGATAAAGATCTATAATATTCAAGTGTAAATCTGGAAGAAAATCAAAAATATGTTGCTTCGAAAAATCATGCTCATTTTCCTTAGCAAATACACTCTTTAATAAAGGGATCTTTTCAAGTTGAGGAGGCGAAGAAGGCAATACAGTCATAGGAATCTTCTCCATATAAGTTTTTTCCCATTTTATCTTACTATTGTACCTGATACTCAATTTGGAGGAATGAAAGAATAACAAGACAAACACCTATACCCTCTAATGCAGAACCATGCCACAAATAATCATTTGATGATTTTGCCATTGTTGCTGCATCCGTATACCTTTACCCATTAACACAATACCACAAAAATACATAAAAAACGTACCCCTTCAATGCATCTAAAACACGGCCAGAAAGCAAATAAATATCGGCAATAATCTTTGCTTTTCTTCCTTTCAACTGCATTTTACTCTGCTGAATCGAAGACATAACAGGCAACGGCACCTGTTCATGAATCCCAAAACCCATAAACTCCCCATGCATCCCATCAATAAGACTTTCTTGATGAACAGCAACACATGGAGAGTCAATCCAGACACGCAGATCTATTTCTTGAGCCTATCATGCGTTAACTGCCTGCAAAAAAGTATCCTTCTGCTCCCCACAAAAATAGAAAATCCCTCCAGTAAATCAAGCGTCATATCACAAATAACTGACCGCCAGACTGCCTCATCTGTATCTGCTCCTACTTCCAATGCAACAATTTCTGGTATAAAAGCAACGGACATATCCGGTGCATTCAAAACAAAAAAACGCACAATTAACGCTTCAGGATAACTCCTTTTAAGACTGTGAAGTCTTTCCTCTATGCATTTATCAAAATCTGGCACTGTCCCATCAAGAATCTCAACAACTACCCATGTCCTCCGGTAAATCTCATATGTATGCAAAGCCTCATGCCGAATATCCTGTTTTCTCACAAAATTATAGACAATCTGCCCTTCTGGAAACGCTTGGGGCGAAAACATTTCTATATATCACTCATTATCTCCTTTTATCTGCATTGTATGCGCATTATATGCGCTCATCAATACCCACCATCGACCCCCTCCACATCAGCAAATTCTGACAACCGAATTGGATTCAAACGCTTCAGTAATTCATAAATATTTGCATTTCCACCACGTACAAGCACACGTATTCTGGATGCAGCCACATATGAAAATGGGTCAACTCCATCCATACTGTGCTTATCGCACACCCACACAGCGTGCCCGCAAAAAAGACCTCGTGACAGCCGAGCGTAAGAAAGTTCAAGCATTACCGAGCACCGCTTCACTAAACATCAAAACATCCAAACAACAAGAAATAGTCCATATATATATACGAGTTTACAAGTTAATACGTAATTTTTAACAGAATCAAGTTTTTTTTTCAAAACTACACAGTACAGAATAAGATCTACAGTGTTTTAAACAGATAGAATAAAGATATTGCCGGATAAAAGTGAATACAACACGAGATACGAATACAGTTGATACAGTGGATAAAAAGACGCATATAGTGGGCACAAGAGGCATATAGAAGGCATATAAAAGCATACAGCTTATATACTACGCATATACTACGCATATACACTGCATATAACATATATACGGTAGATACAAAGCACATATACAGCAGATAAAGTTTATACAGTAAATAATATATACAAGACGGATATATCACAAATCATAGATATAAAAGACAGCACAGCACATAGTGCAGATATAATACAGATACAATAAGCATACAATACGCATATATAGCGCATATAATACACATATACTCTATATTTTCCTCTATATTACCTGAACATACAAAACTTTTAAGCTAAGGACTAAGAAAAACTATATGCATTTAAAAATAGACGAAGAATCAAGCGTATCAAATATTTTTTTGTCATCAGAAGTACCCAGAACACCTGAAAATATGAAAAACATAGATGCAATGTCATGGGAAGGAAGGGTTCTTGTGGTTGATTCATACGATTCATATATTTTCAATATCTGTTGTTTAATTGAAAAAGCACTGCCAAAAGCAAAAATCTTTGTAATACGGAATAATCAGCTTGATATGGAAACACTTATACCTCAGCTTTCGGCTTTTGACTGGTGTGTTCTTGGACCGGGCCCAGGGAGCCCGATCTGTTCAGCAGATATAGGTATTCTTCCAGCAATATGGGCACTCCCTGATACTCAGTTACTTCCAACGCTTGGTATTTGTCTTGGCATGCAAACGATGTGTTTGCATTTTGGAGGCCGTTTACAACGTCTTATACATCCAGCACATGGCATTATTACAGCAATTGATCTTATTCCTGACCCACTTTTTGGAAAGCACAAAAAAAAGCAATACAAAAGCAATTCACATTGTCTAAATAAAGATCAACAACAAAGAAATGTTTTGGATGATTTATATAGTGATCCTGATGATTTATGTAGTGATTTAGAAGATATAGGTGACATATCCAATAATACTCAAGAACAAGAAATTCCAAATAATACTAAAAGTCAAAATGAATTAAAAAAACTAACTGTGGTGCGATACCATTCATTTTCCGTAAATATCGACGGAATACATGAGCTAAAAGCATTAGCCTGGGCAAATGATACAGATGGGCCAGTACTTATGGCAGCTCGGCATCGTCAAAAGCCGTTTTACGGTATGCAATATCACCCGGAATCACTTTTTTCCATGCAAGGCAAGTCTCTTATTCTTAACTTTTGGCGAATTGCAATTGCTTTTAACCGAAAACATCGTCCGCATCGCACACCTCTTTCTAATGATTGGTACTATCTTGATCAGAAACCAGTGCCTCTACTGGCCTCAGACAAAATGCATAACAAGACCAAAATGACAGAACAAGTAGAAGAAAAACACTTTCAAGTACTCCAACTTGATATATCAGCGGTAGAAATTGCAGAATATCTTCAGCTTAATAAACTCCCTTATAATGCTATTATGGAGTCCACAGCAAAACCTGGAAAATTTTCTATTTTAGGCGTGCCATCAGATGGTCATTATGCATTAACATATACATATCCTGACAGATATCTCGTCAAAACTTATTCAGATCGAGAAGAAAAAATTACTCTTGAAACAATAAATGCATGGAACTGGATTTCAAATGAATTGTACAAGTGGAAGGCAGATTATAAACAAACTGTGCCTTTTTGTGGTGGATTTATTGGCTATTTCAGTTATGAATATTGTGTTTATACAGCAAATATAAGAAATAAAACTAGAAAAGCTAATGATACTACTGAGAAAACAGAACCAGTCAATACAGACTATATTACATGTAATAAAATTCAAAACAAGCAACCAGACGTTAATTTACTATTTTATGAACGAAGTATTGTTATTGATACAGTCACTAAAAAAGTCATTGTACAAAGCCTAATATATAACGACCCCTGGGTAGTAGAAACTGCTGCCTTTTTGAAAAAAATTGCCAAAAACAATGTTCATAACAGTATACACAATACTACGATATCTACAAAACTATCATCTTCCAAAAACAATTCTCATAATGAAACATCAAATATTCAAACATCATCCATTCAAGACTTAGCTCAGAACTCATGTTCAAATTCAATTCAAGATTTATCTCAAAATTCTACACACATCACACAAATTATTTTCCCAAATAAAAAAGAATATTTTGAAAAAATCAAAGCAGCTCAAGATTACATCTCTAACGGAGAGTCATATGAACTCTGTCTAACATCAACTGCACGCATCATCTCGTCTAAGTCATGCACACCAGCAAATGATTGGGGTCTTTACAAACGTCTGAGAACTTTAAATCCAGCACCATATGCAGGATATCTTCGACTGAACAACGTTACATTACTATCATCCAGTCCAGAACGATTTCTGAGCTGGTCTAGAGATGGGTTATGTGAATTGCGACCTATTAAGGGTACTATACGTAAAGACTCTTCAATTGATTTAGAAAAAGCAAAAGTCTTATTAAAAACCCCAAAACTTTATGCAGAAAACCTCATGATTTTAGATCTTATACGTAATGATTTGTATCAGATAGCAAATGATATTCATGTACCTATGCCTATGCAAGTAGAAGAATACCAAACACTCTATCAGCTTGTATCAGTTGTCCAAGGGACAGTGCGTCCACCGTATACAGGCATTGATATGTTGGCACATGCACTTCCCCCAGGAAGTATGACAGGCGCTCCTAAAAAAAGAAGCGTTGAATTATTAAATAAACTAGAGAAAAATAAACGAAATATATATTCCGGAGTATTTGGGTATTTCAGTGTGTCAGGGGAAGGAGATTGGAGTGTAATCATACGAAGTGCGTTTCGTTATCATAACGAAAACCACTGGAGTATCGGTGCAGGCGGAGCAATTACGACTCTTTCGAATTCAGAAGATGAGTGGGATGAAATGATATTAAAATTACAAAGCGTTCTTCCAATATTTACAAATGAACCAGAAACTAAAATAACTTAGCCAAACTTGACATGTAATGCGAAATAAATGATTCCCTAACATTATTTATTAGTCTTAATATACTTGTTATTTAAAAACATACGTATAAAAACTATGAACTTGACCATGTTCAGAAACAATGTTATGTGATAACTACATCATATTAAAACTAAAAAAAGCTAACCAAGCATACCTCATGAGCAATAGTAACGAACCAAAATGCCTAAAATATTAGAAACAACATAAATATATAAATCCTTACAAGAACATCTCTAAAATCACCAGATACTAGCTTCTTAGAATGCAATAATATATAGTATCTGAATTCATTTAACATCCAATGATATAAATAAGAATATCTACCTTAAATTACAAAATATAGAACCATTTTTATTAAAAGCAATTGTTAACCCATTTTCATCATAAAAAATATTAAGAACAGAAACACAAAAACCAAAAACACATGATATTTTTTTCAATACTTTAGAACTAAAAAGCTCTATATCATTCATATTGTTGTTTATATATAGTTCACCAGAATGCATGTCTTTTGAAACATAAACATTTATATTATCAACAGTCCGAGACACGTGTTTCAAGTTGTGAGAATAAGAAATATTACAATATCCTTCTTGAGCTTCTTTGACTTCAATAACTTCTACAGGAGAAAATATAGACATCTCATTATTACTTCTACATGCTTTAATTGCTCGTGAAAGATTGGAAGCAACATTTTGTTCGTAATTCATAGGAAACTTCACATTTAATGTATTCTTTAATTTAGATTTCTTAAAAAAATAATTCTTTAGCAAAGAAATATTTTCATAAAAAACATCTTTATGTTTATTTTCATTATTCCGATAACTATGCTGTTCCTGAAACTTTGAAGAAATCTCAAAATTTTTCTGAATATTTTTCTCTGAAAATTCAGGCTTTTTTACCAAAGATGTGGATGTTCCACTTTTACTAGTATTTGATAAATCATAATCCCTATTAACATCCTTTAGATCATCTTCAAAAGGATAAGACCCAGGATATTTTATACAAGAATCATCCTGTGACTCAGACCCAATATTATACCTTTCCATTTCTACTTGGATATCATGCTGTTTTGAATTTATTTTATGAAACTCTTCTTCTTCCTTTTTCTTTAAGTCTTGAGAATGCAAAATTCTTTGCACATTATATCCTCTTTGTTGTAATATGTTCAAGTCAGTAACTATAAGCGAAGAAAGAAGAAGAGGATCATGAACAGCTGGTTTCTGAAGCATTATTTTACATAATATCTGAGCAACATCATACGAATCCCAATTCTTTGTAACATAAAGAGAACATTGATATGCAGGATTTAATGCACATGTTACTAAATGTTCATGAGAATAGTCCATGTTTTTAAACTTCAAAATTCTCTCCAATTTTATACTTTCGAGATAAGTTACATTTAAATTTGAAGCCAACCAATCTCTATCATGAAGAAGAGCACTCGATGTCTCATGCAAAAATAAACTAGATCGATCAATAAACAGCTTTCTAAGTGCATTTGTTTCAAAATTTTCTTTCTTTGGCCCCTTAAATTTATACTCCTCTTTAACAACAGAAGAAAAACGTCTAGATCCTAAAGACTAAAAAAAATTAACTTATAAAAACCTAATAAACCTTACTTCATAAAACTCTTCCAAAATATCTTCCTGTGGTGCAGCTAATATAAACTCTCCAAATAAATTATAAGAAATAACCTAAACGGTAAGCCTAAACCATAAAAACATTATTCATACATCATCGATAATGAAAATAGAAGAAGCATCAGAAAGACAATACTCCAAAGACTCTTGATCACCTGAAAAAAGTTTCCCCCCAACCGATTTGCTTTTTCGTTTCTTAGATGCAAGAAGAAATGGTTTACTCATCATATCACGAAATATATCTTTAGTTTTCTTATGAAAATAACTACTAATAACAAGCTTCCTTAATATATCCTGATATTTCTGAGGTGTTTTGACCAAATTAAAAACATGTTTAGGATCTTTAAGAAGAAGCTCAGCTAACTGAGGAAATGTTGGCTGAGACATAGTACCACATGCTTTCAAAAAAACATTCGCTTTATGACCAAAGTCAACAAAATCAAATATTTGTTCATAAAAAGCAGAATCATCTCCTTCAATAAAACATGAATCAGGAGTCAAGTGCTTTATTTTTTTTGTTTGAGGATCCTGAATAGGAATAAATTTTGTTTTATTTAATTTCTCTAAAATATATTTTTTTAATTCTCCAAGTCTACAAGCAAAATATTCAAATTGAACCTGAGCAAGTCCGATTGAATTAGGAGGTGATTTTATTAATATAGAAACAACACTTTCGATATTAGGATCATTTTCTACACCAAACTTCTTAGCCTCAGGAATTAAATCATGTCTCAAGATCTTAAACCCAAAAACGCGACAAAACTTATTAGCAAAACATGTTGTTGGACTTGCCAAATTATTTTGTTTACCATCACTTTCAACAGGTAAAAATTCTAACCCAGATTTTGAAAAAGAATAAGCCGATCCATAATTATAAGTATAGTAGTTAACAGTAAAAAATTTTAAAGCCTTCTCACGAAGTTCAGAAGGCCCTGAAACGGCAAGATTAATCAATACGTCAACAGATGGAAATCGTTTAAGCCCAAGAGAAAAAAGCAAAAGCGCTTCATTAGACGACGGATTCCATTTCTAGAAAGACATAAACAAATTGACCAACTTTTAAAAAAAAAATACATTTTTAGGCCATTCAATAATAGGCAATGTTAATTCCCTTAAAATATCATTCGGCTCATATAATTCAGAAACAAGATATGTTCGTAAAGAATTACCCTCTATTTTACATATTAAGGTCTTTTTAATTTTCTCAAAATCAGAATTAGGAATATTACTATAATTGATTAGATGCTATACTAAATAAAAATTTAAATACTCTTTAAAGCTTGCTAAATAACAAATAAGGTCTATATGCGACCACTCTCCACCCCCTATTAACCTATCAAAAATAACTTGATACTCAACAGTCTATAATATTTTAATAATATTCCAAGTATAACTACAAACTACCTTGCGTACACCTAAATCAGACAAAAAATTTTCTTTTATATTCTTTTTAACATTAACAATCAATGAAAGAATTTTAACAAAAAAAATACCTTCATAATTTCAATAACAGGAAGATCAGAAAACAATGTCACCTATTCCCTCTATTAGAAATAAAAACATATAAATATTCACAATATTATTACTGTATGAAAATATGTTTCAGAAGGCACTCGCATACCATGATTCCTAGTTGGCATACATGTTTTAGAATTCAAAAGCAAAATTATAGCATTACGATCCGTATAATTCATTTTTTCCCAACTGTTTGACACAATCTCAAGAACTTGTCGAGCAAATTCAGGCGAACAACTAATATCTTTTTTTACCAAAGATACAGATGATGTACATATATACTGTAGCCATTCAAATACACTTAATTCTTTCCATTCACTTTTATAAATAAATATTAAAAAAAAAAAACAAAAAAAAACTCACAGAATTTCGAGCTCACTAAAAGAAAAATGCTTTGTTAAAAGATATGGAGCACATACTGGAGGCAATGGCATGTCAAATGGTATCAATTTAGTGTTTAAAAAACACTTCAAATAAGAAAAATTAATTGTTTCAACATTCTGATCATAAATAATTAGAGCCCCTATAAGTTTAAGTCGCATTATATAATCAATATTACTCGATCTCCTGTTTAACCATTTTATAAAGGAAACTGTATTTTGAATTGTAAGTGTTCTTCTAGATAACTCATTACAAATATCATCAGCATTTAACTGTCTAATCATATCCATATGTTTTAGCTTATCAAAAAATTTAGCAGACTCCAACAATATATCATGTCTAATAAAAGGTATCCCTGGTAAAAAATCAATATTTGAATCAGGTAAATATATCTTATCCGATGGAACAATGTCATCCCCTATTAAAGGAATAGAACGAACTTTAGAACAGAAAAAAAAAGCCTCCTCAATAATATTACTAATAAGCAATGGACTAGAAGCTTCTATAGTAAACATATTCATCGTATATACAAAAGGTGCTTTTATATCATCTTTAAAATGGCTAACAATTCTTTGAATTTCATAATGGTAAATAATTCTAATTAAATTATCAAAAGGAAAATAAGCAATATATGAAAACCTTGCCAATATTCCGGAACAATATAGTATCTCTTTATTCCAATACTTGACAAACTTGTCAACTAAATCAATATTCTCTCTTTCTACCTAAATAAATGAGACCTTTTTATAAAAAACATAAGGAAAAAACAGTAGGAATAAGTCCAGGAGCACCTAAGTGAGCACTAAATCCAGTCGTTTCTATTTCCATCAAACCCATTTCTAAAAAATAAAAACAACATACGATGAGTCGAAAACCCAATATAAACTTTACCCTGCTTATTATATGTCAAAAGATCTGAGAAAAAACTCTTATTATGTTTTTTTGTGTCTCCCTGAGAGAAATTTGAAAAAAGAAGCTGAACCTTAGTATTCTTAGGAGGCCTTTTTTTTGTAACTCTTTCAAGCTCTTTCCTATAAGAAAGGCCAATTAGTATTTGAATCCCAGCATTTGCTACACTAAAAATGTTAAATACTCCTTGATTAAATTGCTATGAAAACCTCAAAGTAATTTCAGATGTAACTTCAAGACTAGGATCCAAATCCTCATATGCGTCGTGCATAGAAAATATTCTCCCAATCCATTTCTGCCGAAATAGAGGATTATCCAGTTGTCTTGAACGCCAATAAACAACATTCAAATACGTAGCACGAATATTTAGAGACTCTATCGTAGCTGATTCAACACGCATAATTTTTTGAGGCGAAACGAGCACCAATTCCTTAGGAATAGGAACTGAGAAAGAACATTCCTTCGACTTACACAAAGATAATAACCTGTAGTCGTCAAAAAATAGCTCAATCTTCCTTAGACTTCGTGTAAACGCAAAACTAGTCGTCAAAAATCGACATAAATCAACCATTTGTGGAATTTCCATAGGTTCCCTTAGCTGAAGCAAAAAAGTCGTTCCTACTGCTACATCCACTACCGCACGCTTAACATAAAGCTGATCTTTCTTCCAATAAAATGCCATCGTCTGATTTCCCGAAACAATAAACGGATCTGATCGTGTAAACCAATGGGCAATTAAACTATGAAGAAACCTTCACAAATAGAAAAAACTGAATAAAACCCAACACCAAATGCCCCAATTTTCTCTTCATCAGGATTCCCTTCTGCAATCCGCGAAATACGCTGCCAATCCGCTTCTCCAAACAATGCTCCATCATTCTTAAAAATTAAACGCTTGCACGGTATACGGCTAATCTGTGTAATATCATCACGTCCTAGCGGTTCTCCAAGTGTCTGATAATGTATTTCCGCTTGTTGTGAGCAAGCATCATCTGAATTCTGCAAAAGTTCACGAAAAAGAGTGTCTACACAAATTATCCCAACGCATATACAAGGAAAAACGCACGTTCAGAAGCATAACGTGACAAAATCTTGTCTAATTCGCACAAAATTAACACTGATGAAAAACACAGACTGCCTACCTATTAATGCACGCTATATGCGTGTTAAAACCATTATAACGCATGAAAACAGAAAAACTTGCCTGATTCACTGTCACAGACGATTCATGGCCCGTCTCACTTAACGTCAACTGCTTATATACATCAATATCCATTATTACGCCCAAATAATGCTCAGGAAACAATAATAATGCAAAACTAGAAATAATCCACAAAAATAGGAAAAAAATATACAATATTATGAAATATTCACGCCTTATTCACGCTTTATAAGCTTAAAATAGCATCCATAGGCCTTTATTTGTCTTTTATCAACACATCACCTTTACTTAGGCTTAATCGACTGCTCTCGATATAGACGTTTAGTAAGAACAATGACGGCGTATCACAAGATACAGGATAAATACACAAAAAAACACGCCTAACACACAAAAAACCCTAAATATTGAAAAAATCATATTCTAATAATATTTGTACAAACCATATGAAATCTGTAATGTTTATTATACATGTAAGCAACTGAGGCTGCGCAAGAACGCTTTTCGTCTACACGAGCATACAAACACGCACCAAACAATATATTTAAGCAGAAAAAACTATATACAAAATACACGCATTAACCATGCAATAAATACACATCAATTGTACATTGCATGATCAATGTATGCATATGTTATATACGTAATATGTAGACGCTATATGATATGTATGCAGTATATGTAATATATACGTGATATATAATATATACGTGATATATACGCAATACATGCGTATTCTATGCATAATCTACATCAGATACCACGAAATACATAATATACAATAAAAAATATCGTAGACTACACCAAAACCGAGCACTCAACTGTGGCTTACGAGAACATATACATGAAACCAATATTTATACAGCACTCTATAGACCATGCAAACAATTATACAAACCCAATCTAAATCCCACTATAAATACTACACCAACCCTGGTATCCATGCCTACCTTGTTTGCTACATCCAACGCATCCATATCACTGGACAACTTGACATATGCCTTTTTCGTGCCGTTTGGGCATATTAATGTATTAATCTCCATCCATAAGCTCATTCTATTCTATCTAAACTAAAAAAATGTACCTTTTGTACATCCACATTGTAAAGCTTTTTAAGTGCCAACTGAATTTGATACTTATTCGCTCGAAGGTGTACCCGAAAAACAAGCGTATTATTTTCTTCGATTTTTTTCATTGAACTTTCGGTATTAAGCGGACACACCAACACCTTATACTCGTCCAGCCGGGGTGTATGCGGTATGCTTTTCCGCATATAAAGCGGTTTCCGTGCCAAACGCAGTGTTTTTGGGCGTCGGAACGTTGCAGACGTACGCACACGTCTCTTCAGCATGCAAAACCTTCCATGCAATGCTGCTTTTGCCGCCTTATTAGCCTGTTCTTCCGCCTTTATGTCCTGTTTTGCTTCACCAGCGGGTCTCTTTGGCCCCGATAACACTTCCCCTCCTTTGCCTGTTTTCCCTATTTGCGATAACTGTTAGTTTTTCCCCCCAGAAAATGACGGATTCTTGATTATATGCTCTCTGATCTATCTTTTTAGACCCTTTAATGCCCCAAATCCCTTCAAAAGAACCCAAAACTCCTATTTCCTCTCCTTCCTGCCTCTGTTACCCCGATTATCGTACTATTTTTCCATCATTTTTTTCAATATTCTGTCCGTTTCCATTCGTTTCAGAATTGGCTATTTCCACTATGCTTCTGCAAAAAGCACCAAATAACACACAGCAGCGACAAACAGAGCCTAAGAGAGCATATAAAAGCTTTTCTTACCTTTTTTAACCATTTCTGCACTTATATATGCACTTATATGCTTCTAAAACCACGGCACCACCTTGCCGTCTTCCGAGCAATAGAATATGTGTGCACAGATAAAACGGAACAACCATGTATCCCTAAAACGCGTTACGCACCCGTACGCGCAAATCTAAGGAAAAATGTGTAATAAACGCGTCAAACATGCAGCATTTGACGCATTAGAGAAGATTTGGCTAGAAGCGCCAAATTGGCGCGCTCAGATGTGGATTTTACGTGTAGATCAAGAAGAAACATCAACAGATATAAAATTTGAGCAAAGATTGCACGATATTAGGGTGATTAAAGAGTTAAATACACAATCAGAAGCACAAAATAGAAAATATAATACATTGGAGGAGCAGAAAATAAAATGTGCCAACAAAGAAGCGTTTTTAACGCGTCAAAACGCGTCTAAAATAACGCCAGAAACGATACCAAAAGAATCAGAAACATCAGTTGTCCTTGTAGGGACAGTAAGGAGTGCAAGTGTTCCTTTCTGGCAGTGCCGTGGAATAAAATGGCAGGTTAAAGCAGCAGACGAACATTTGCGTTTACGATTTGCACGTTGGAGACGTACATTGAGGCCTAGTGGAGATACAGAGACAGCATGGGTATTGCGGTGGCCATCTGGGCTACAGACGCTACTATATGGATATGCTTGTGAAGGGGGTGCACTGAAGGTACAGTGCAGCGTTTTTGACTCAGGAATCATGTATAATATTGGAACCAATATAGACCATGCACGTGACACACGTAAGGCGCAGATCAAGAAAGCAAATAAAGAGGTTTATAAGGAAAAAAGAACGAACTTTAACTGATGAAAGGTAGTCATTGCGTCAATTAACTGTAGCAGCACTACGCTTGCGCGGAATTATGCCGCAACATGAAGAATTTAAACAATTAGTGGAACAGACAAGTTCAGCAGCAATATTTGCATGGGTAAGGAAATATATGTAAAAAAAAGCGAGTAATGAAGCTAGAGAGACAGTATTGGACGAAAAAGGATTCCACTTGATGCACAGCAATGGGTAGTTGAACGACTTATTGGAACATTTCTTCTTGAGATGCCATGTTTTAAGGAAAAAGGTCTTGGAAAAGCAATAATTAAAAATAAAACAGCTGAAAAAACAATAATTAAATCAGGTGTCTAAAAAGAAATTTATTTTTTTACAAGAATTAGAATTTTACCAGGATTTTATATTTGAGGTTTATTATACTTTATTAAGGGGTAAAGAATTTTATTAGATATCATTAAGATGATCAAAATTTCATATTAAAAAATCTCAAATTTTTATCGAATTTTTATTTCGAGACTTATCTCGATTTTATTTCAATATTTAGACATCTAAACGTCTCTCTTGACACCTATCTTGACTTTTAATATTTAAAATACCGATATTTAATTTAAGTCTTCAAGATAAAATTAACGTTTAAAGTTACAAATCGAACTCAAATTTGATCTTAAAATTTATTATTACTTATGTTAATACTTAACAATTATCTTGAAACTTAAAACTTATTTTGACAGTTGATTGAATATTAATCTGAGAACTGATATTTGCGATCAAAGTTTAAGACTTACTTAAACAAGATCAAAATAACCTTTTACACAAGAATTTCTTGTTGACGAGATTCTTTTTGAAACATGATTGACCTGTCAGTAATTGCATGGCGAATGCCAGAGTGGATTTCAGTAAATAATCAAATTTATATAAGGAAAAAAATTAACACATTTTTATAGGCATATGGTGGACTACGGACAGATAATGGTACGGTAGACTTACAATGATACTGTTATCAAAATACCATGAAACAGTAACAAAACACTTAAAAAATTCTTATCAAATTTTATAAAAACAACAATTACAAGAATTACATAGTTATTTACATATTTTGTTCAAATTTCATTTGAAGCTTTTAAATACTTTGTTTAAATACTTTTTTATAAAATCATGTTTTCAGTGGCTAATAAAATCAATTAGTCTTAGAATATTTTGCACAGTCTCCATTCTATGACCGGCATTCAAATAATCAGCTACTAAAAATGCAGACACAATTCAGTACTCTAGGAGACCTACAAGGCCATTTGAAAAAAATGCGTGGAATTGAATTTGTTATATCGGCTAACTATGATCCTGATGCATGGGTAATTTACAAGCAACACCGTACAAGTGAGCATGATGGTATGTTAAAATAAATAAAAATGCCTAATTAAACAAACTATTTATATCTGTAGCTACAATCCTTGCTGCATATTTTATTGCAAATGAAAGCATTTATATGGCACCTAGTATTCATGCAGTTATTGCATCTCGCATGGTATAATTTAAATCGAAAAGTATTATATCGAAACTTATTTTAACTTAGCTTAATATCATTCTATCTCTTCGACTTGCACGATCATTAGTTCATGAACTGCATCAATTTTCTTCAGACTTGGGATACTCATATACACCAACACGAACATCAGCAGGCTCAAAAGAAGATACGTCTATACACGACAAGTCAAACCAGCAAATGCTCAAAGCACTTGTAGATGCAATGCGCGAACGACATCATATTCATTTACAACATCATGATAGTTTAGTGCCTAAACAGCTCGAAAGCAATACACAAGATAAAGCAAAACAAAATGAAACAATTGTTTTAAAAAAAAAGAAAAAAACAGACAAAAAGAGCAAAAGCCCCTCATCATCACAGCCATAAAAACAATGAATTATATTGATTTAATCTGATTTGAATTAAATGATTCAATTTGACAAAACACTGCCTATTGCGATCAAACACAAATTGTTTTAATCTCTAGACTTTTGAAACATTCATATGCTAGACAAGAGCATACTGCTACATCTATAAATTAACCTTTAAACTTTTAAGGATTAGTCGCTCATATTATTCATTTGTCTTTCCCTGTCCTACTGTAAAACATATATATTTAAGAAAATACATGGACCATCAACTATATAAAAAATTTTGTTTAGGCACATTCAAAAAAACACATTTCTATCAAAACGATGCATATTTATAGTTACATAATCATTCATCATCTACATATTCGGTATTACACACCATATACCCAATAAAACCGAAACACCAACTCATATATTGATCAGGCTATATACACAAAACATGCATTATGTATATTCTCAATTATACGCATTATTTTCTCATCATCTGCAACACTTAATTATTTTTATTTTCTCCAGTGTTTTTCTCTGTCTTTATAATGGATCACCGATCATATACGCACTTTACTATTACCCATGAAACATTTAGGATGTAGTAACGAAGCATATGAAGACGATGCATTATGGCTTTTTCCACGTATTTATCACGGTATTTTGCACAAAACTCACATAAATACACATGTTTATATACAACAGATGCAGTTTACACTCTAAACGAAGCGCGCCCAGGTATGGGCCGCAGTATTATTAAACCGTGGGACGAGCGGCTCAATACAACAAAGGTGCATCCACATATATTCTCTATTCATGTACAGGAATACATACTGACGCGTCAAGATTCTTGAAAGCGATGCTGATGCACAACTGATTGTGTATATTCCGTATGAACATCATGTTAGTACCTAGCACCTGATAAATACAGTTTTACAGGCACTGTAAAGCTCAAAAGCATCGTATTACGTGCTTTGCCAGACACATCTTCTCCTCAGACGTGCCATATGTGAATAAAACATGCATCATGTCACTATTAATACCTGTAGATTTATGAATCGCGATGATATCGACTTTGACACAGTTGAATCACTTACACCTATACAGACACTTAATCTTGTTGCACCAGAGAATGCAGGCCAGGTATGTCCAACTTGCATACATTGTATATACAACATAAACATCATATATGAAAAGTATACATATTGTATATACAGTACATTGCATATATGTATGTAAAGTGTATACATTGTGTATACATAGTGTATGCATAGCGTATAACATATCATATATATATACAATACATACATAATACATACGATGTATATACAATATATACATATATACAATACATCTGTGTTGATATACACATACTTACCACTACAGATCATCGAGTATCCAGTAAAAACACAGTTCTATCACAGCTGCACAAACATCACTCTATTTTTTCCACAAAACTGGTCCAATTCCGATACACCGACACGTATATATCTGATTGGCTTTAAAGGAGTCTGGTCAGAGGTATATATTCTTTATTATATATATCCCCGCTATACAGTACAGTTACGGCGCGAACCAGTCATTGCACTCTACGAGGTATCTTTCGTGTTACGCGTCGCGTCTAACACATACAGGCAACACCCAACCTACTCGATCATACAGAAACACATGTTACAAGCCACACCGTTGCATCCATACCGTATTCACGGCACATCTAACAGAGTGCGGCTATCATTATATGTATGTATATATACATACATATATATATACGTATACACATATATATACGTATACACATATATATATATACATACACATACATATATACATACACATATACAGACATATATACACATATACACACATCTCCAATACATACACTATACATATATACTACATATGTACACTGCAACAGAACATACATTGCAAATGACATACAACGTATACACTCTACTGTGCATACATGGCGCATACAACACGCATATACTCCGCATACACAGCAAATCTGTTTAAGACATCTATATATCACTGAATACCCGCCATTTTACGCTTTGCAACACGCTGGCTCTTGCGTACACCTGCTGTAGGCACTTTTGTGCGCTTCGACTTGGTCTTTCGACGCATCCAATTATCGACGGCCAATTTCACTGGTTCTAATATACCACTGTTTTTCCCGCTTACGCATACACCCGCTTCACCCACCGGTATATATGCATCTGCATATACTTCTGATGCACAAATAGGCATATTAATAGACGTATATGCAGACACAACATTCAATGCAGTCGGTCTATGCGGCTGCAAACGGGTTGAACGGTATACAGTATTTTCCATTAGTACTGCACGCACCCGTTGCTTTATACATCGAAGCCATGTTTCCAAGTCAGACTCAGGCATAGGCTGTGGTGGAACAATGGGCATCAGAGACAGCGGCTGCATATATGCGTATTTTGCACGCATATATGCCCTGCTATTTACAGATACAGCTCCTTTCTGGATGCATGCATCCCCCTGTAATCCCCGCTGTATACACTACATATGCTGTAGAGTGCGGGGTATACAGTATATACAGTGTAATAGTATATGTGCAAAGTATGTATAGCACATATACTGTATATACTATTATATATTATATACACTGTGTGCACAGTATATACAGTGTACACATTATACACGCATTATATGTATACTGTGCACACTGTATATACTATACACATTATATATGCTGTATACGTTGTATATGCTATGCATGTTATATGCAGTGTATATGCAGTGTATGCATTGTACGCCGTAAAAGACTCTATATACTCTGAGTATACGTCTGCACACAGGATTGCACACGGACGGCGCCATCCGTGAGCACCGAAAATGTGGTTAAAATGGGTTTTCTTAGTTGTATTCTTTAAAACAATTTATGCATTTCATTTCTACCTTAGAGGTGCTTCAGTATACATAACTGCCGTCTATTGACACATATAGGTTCACAGAAAACCTGTTTTCTACAGGAATTGTCTCAGGGGACTCTGCTTGTCGGTAAGAAAGAGGCATTTTCAAGCAATGCTAAGCACAGACAGGGAGATATCAGATTGAAGACGTCTCACTATATGTGGGAGTTCCGGGGAGGCCGGAACCAGGGATACGAATAAGTATCTATGTAAGAAACAGATTGGAAAAAAACAAAAAAGCATGGTTCGCTGTAATTTGCTGTATTTTTCAGCAAGAAATTGCATGCAGAAGGTTGCAAAGAGGCGTCTGTTGTACAATCGTATAGAGTGAATACATATATACAGAAGAAAGCAATTATATAAAGACAAGAAAAAAAGAAAAGTTGAAAAATATACAGCAAAACATGAAAATTACAAGCAGACACATATATATAGAATGTATAGAAGAGGTGTTTCGTGTATACGAAGCACAGAAAATATACGCAGGGGGTCAGAGGAACAAGCATGCATCGAGAACAGCAAACATGGCTCAGTGGAGATCAAAAAATATATATACTAAGCAGAAAACAGGAGTCAGAAGAACACGGAATCGGACAGTTTGGATACAAATCAAGCCAATTTATGTTTACAGCAGACCAGACAGCAGAGCATCAATTATGCTTTGAAATCCACTCGAGGTATCGAGACGAGTATCGTGTCCGGGTAACACTGGACCTTGTGATGGGAGATGCAAAAACATATGATAATAAAGCAACAGAGTCACTGGATAACATGACCCATCGTGCAAAAGACCTTAATCAGCAAATCTACGAGATCCGGCTTGCACAAAAGATGATGCGGGTATGAAATCACGTGATATGACCAGTTAACGTGGCAGGAGCGAGAAATTGAGTTTCGAGAGCAAAGCGAGATGACGAATACGAGAGTGCTGAAATGGGCACTTATTCAACTGACGGTGCTTATTTCTGCATCGATCTGGCAGATGCTGCATCTTCAGGGGTTTGTTTGTGTATTTTTATGCATTACCAACACATGCAGGTTTTTTATCAAGCAAAAGCTTGTATAGACGAGGCAAGGACGATAGCGCAAAAAATACAAAAAAGCACTGCAAGACGCCGCAGGGCCGGTCAAGATATTGTAAATCAAAGGAAAATACACTGCACAATACCTCTTTAGATTTCCTATGCATTTCAGCCTCAGTTTCCACACATATTACGGGACACCCATCTGCCCGTTCTATAGAGAGAACCGCGAGGCATAGCTCGCAAGAACGAGTCCAAGCCCAACTGTCTGTGTAAGCCCTATGGCTGCCTTGACAAAGATATATTCTTTGGGGCGCCGCTCAACAGTATATGCAGCAACTACAGCTGGCAAAGATGACGCTGCAAAAACAAGTGTTCCTATATAAAATGCATTTTTGTACCGAGCACCGCCTGCAAGCTTAAGCAGTGCAGCCATCGCGTATGCCTGTGCACGGTATAAGCACGTGCTGCCAAAAAAAGAAAAAGAAAAAAATACATACTTGTACGCCCGAACTAAGCACAGAAGATCCATACATTACACTGAGAGAGCCTGTCTCTTTGGAAGCCCAAAATTCCGAGTTTTTGTCAAGACACATTGCCCGTTGCCATGTCTCCCCAAACAGCGGTCCGTACACGAGATACGACGTCAAATGCCCAAAGACTGACCCGACCACCACTGCAGTCGGGCAAACACGGGTTATACATGCACCACATGGAATATCTGAAATCATATCAAAATAATCTTGTTTGCTGCGGCTAACTATATCTATAATGTATATAATGTATAAAATATATGTCTTGGCACTGCCTGCAGTGCCCGCTTTATATTTCTATCGCGATCGTCGAACCCACGCATAACTTTATGCGCCCGCAGGCCGCTGCAGATAGAGCCACCCCCTGCATCCGTGCATGCAGGGCAGAGCGTCCGCGTGTTTCCAAGGCCATCTCCCGCCGGCTTGCCGCGCTTCTGCTGTATCTTTCGTCTCCCTTAGCTCCCTTCCCCTAGAGGTTGCCATGGCAACCCCCTCCGCAGCATGCACTGCCATACATGATGCAATGCACGCTATACACTGTACGCACTGTACGCATACCTATACATATGCGGGTGTACATATACTATATATGCTATACATATATTATACATATATTATACATATATTATACATATACTATGTATGCCATACATGCTATACATGCCATACTACACTATATACACTATATACACTATATACGTATACACTATATACTTACTGCAACTGCGGTATACTGTATACACACTATGCACACATATACATTATACACTGTACACACAATACACGCTGTACTATGCACTGCACGGCATGTGCGGCGCAGTCTGTGCTAGATGCTCGCCCACCACGCGCATGCATGCGTCGGTGACTGCCGCAGTGTATGCGCTCCACTCGGGCCCGAGCGACACACCCACATAGCACGGCCTCGCAAAGCGGGTCGCTGCTGCATTAGCAATGCCAGAAACCACTATACCCACCAAGCAGACGCGCCATATCACACGATAGGTCGTCGATACCGGCTGGACGGAGCAGTGCCGCCACTGTATGCGCGCGGCTCCCCGACTATATGCGTCAGCACAGCGCATCCCGCGCTACCCACCGGCAGGCCGACGCTCCACGCGCCAAGCGCGCGCGCGGTCACCGGCGCAACGGTAACCATCAGCGCAGCAGAGGGACGCATCAGTGTGGTGCGGACAGAAAGCAACGGAGTCTGTGCAGAAACACGGACAATATGCTCTTTGGAAAGGAGGAGTGGAGACGCCATGGAAAACGGGAGTGCGCGCAGAGGCGGAAAAGCGCATATAACGCGGGAAAAACGCGCAGAAACGCGGCAGCACAGAGAACACTTGGTATATGCGTGGATCGAGCGGCTGTATGCGCGGCGCAGAGGGGGGTAGACGGGGTGTATGCGGAGAGGGAGGTAGAGAGAGGGGATCGCGTGGATCGATGGAGAAAACGGCGGAAAAGGGGGGGAGAAAGCAGTTTGTGGGCGGAAAAGAGGGTAAAAGAGGGGTAGAAGAGGGGGAAACAGACGCAGACATTGAGGAGAACACATGGGCAATACGTATGCGCTTTTTCCGCGCTTTTGAGCGGAGTTTGGGCGTTTTCTGACGAGTCTAGGACGCAGCACGACGGATACACAGAAAAAAACAGTAAGCAGCGTGCCTATAGAGATACGGGAGGACAAGGTGATCGAAGAAGCGGTTTCTCTGGTAAAACGGGGGAAAACCCGGGCAAAGAAGGGTTTATATGGATTCTGATAAGAACAGCTGCCGGAAAACTATAACTTTGAGATACACAAAACAGTATGGAATATACAGAAAAACAGGGCAAAACGAGGCATACAGTATGAAATATACAAGTGCAAATCTAATAGTAAAAGTGGGGCTGCAAATGCCTGAGGGACTACTGGTTTTTGCATGTACTATAGCAGATATACTGGAAAGGCAAGAAATAAAAATACATGAAAGAGGGTGAAATTGACAGAATATGAAGTATATGTGGAGTAGAAGTGTATATCATGGGGGATGTAACGTATGGGGTAGATTTACGGGGGTGAGAAGAAAGATGTTTATGAGTATAGGCATGCTGTGTGGATGATTATACAGCAAAGGCGCTTGGATGTGATTTGCTTGTTCATTATGGACATTCCTGTTTGGTTCCGGTGGATTCGGTGTCGATCAGAACGTTATATGTGTTTGTAGATATTGAGATCAACAAGGACCATATGGTAGAGACGATTAAGGCGAATATACCGACAAATACACATATAGCATTGGTAGGGACGATCCAGTTTGTGCCTAGGATCCATGATGTTGTGGGAAGACTGAAGGAGGGGGCGAGGGAGGGAGAAGGAGCGGGATACAGGGTTACAGTTCCTCAGATAAAGCCGCTATCGCCGGGAGAAATCCTGGGATGCACGGCACCGACTCTTGGGGGAGATGTAGATGCAATGGTTTATGTTGGAGATGGACGGTTTCATCTGGAGTCGATAATGATTGCAAATCCGCAGATTCCGGCTTACAAATATGATCCTTATTCGGGGAAATTTACAAGAGAGTATTATGAGCACAAAGATATGAAAAAGCTTCGAAAAGAGGCGATTGAGAAGGCCATAAAGGCAAAAAAATGGGGGATTATCATGGGCACATTAGGAAGACAGGGAAGTCTTAAAGTATTAGAGGTTGCAAGTATTTTTATGTATGTTTTCGCATGCTTACAAGTGTTTTCAGAACTTGGAGACTCAGTTGAAAAAAAAAGGAATAAAATACATTAGATTGCTAATTTCAGAGATATTTCCCTCAAAGCTGTCTCAGCTTTATGATATTGAGGCATGGGTGCAAATTGCATGTCCAAGATTGTCAATTGATTGGGGCTATGCATTTCCTACACCACTATTATCGCCATATGAAGCATTTATTGCACTCGATGGGATTGAATGGAAAGATCCATATCCAATGGATTTCTATGCAAACCATAGTTTGGGTCCTTGGACACCCAACCATGGACGAGGCCAACGGTCTATTACATATAGCCGCTGAATCATCAATCTAGATACCTTTATATATATATATATACCGGCAAATATTATTTACAACACAGCATTGTATAGAGTAAAACTTGCATAAAAAAGTCATGTCAAGACATCATGATGTTGCATGGGCTGTATAATTGAAGTAGATATAACAAAAAATAACAATATATAAAATAAATCTTAATGTTTGAAAAAACTAACGATCAATTTTGTACATAAAAAGATTCAATCAACATGGATTCTCCCATATTGCATCTGGATATACAAAGCATATTAGAAAAAATTCAAAAATGTGCCCAAGAACTGTCTCGTTTCAAAGATGATTCTTTGTTGTATAAGGTTGTTTTCTGAAACCCAGAAAATCCAATCCAATCAAAAAATAAAACTAATACAAGCAGATGACTGGATTGGATTCTTTAGAAGCTGCAGTTCTTCAGACAGAATCACAGCTTATGAATACTTGTACTCAGGTACATAGATTTATAAATATAATATATGAAACGGCAATAAAGTAAAAACAGATAGATACTCTTTTCCCAATGCTTGAGCAACTTCGCCCAGTAAGCGAAGAATTAAAGGGTTTATATGAGCACATTGACGAGTTAGAGGTTTATATAAGATGTTTTTTACATTAGCTGAAAATATAATAGAAACGGGTAGAGTTGTTAAAAAAAAGTACAAAATACATAGAAAAAGAAATACAGAAAATCAAGCATGCATTGAAAGAAGAAGAACGGTCTATTCGAGATGGAACACCCAGACTTCTATGGCAGAGCAGTACTCCAGTGCAACATCAATCCAACGGATGATATATATATATATTAAATGAAATAATGGAACAATAACAACAATAAAGCAGTGCTTTAGGCATCATTTTTCATGTTTCCTTTGTTTCCTTTATCCTTTTCCCGCATAAGATTATCTAATACTTTTTGTTTTTCTTCCGCTGAAAAAATATTAACACCTTTTTTCAATGCAGCAACCAATATAGGCATTGACTGAGGATCAAACGAAGGACTCTTCATACATTAATAGAGACGCAAGTAGCTATACAGCTTAAAACATACCTTTCTTAGCTCATCCAATTCATTTTCAAATTCTTGAGTAAGAGTGTTCATATAATGTTGTTCAAACAAGTCTTCCGATGTATCTAAACGGATCTAAACATATTAACTAAGAAAAAGCATTGCAATAAACAGACATTGTCTGTAGCTTCATTGTTCATATATAAAAAATCATCTTTTTTATTATCAGATGTTACTTGTTCAGGCGGTATAGAAAAGGATACATTTTCAGATGCACTCCTATATCAAATGTCAATTAATTACGGTGAAAAACAACATACAGAACAGACGTATAAGACGACAATAAGTCAGTGTTTTTATCAGCAGACTTTTTTCGTTTTTTTTCCATTCAATAAAAACAAAGCAACAAACTACCGCGGTAAATAAATAACAGTAACGGAAAGATATATTATCATAATATATACCTTTCAAGTGTTTTCCAGTATTTAGCGATCCATGGTGCTAAATGGAGTGCTTTTAAAGTGTCAAAAATGGACGACATTTGACTATAAGCCAGTGATAAAGTTTCTGGTGAACAAGGATTTCTTAGAGCGATTTTTAAAGCCATTGAACATACATCCGGATCATTGTCTATTGATGCGAGTCTTGTCCAGATTATAGGTGATGATGGGTATACATTAAGTGCAGAAAGATATACATATTTTGGATCATCACCCTATACTAAATGTATAAAAATGAAAAGATATTAAGAAATTACCTTAATATACGCTTTTAATTCTAAATACTTTTCAAGAGAATATTCAGAATCATATTTTTTTTTTTCATTCCAATCAAAAGTGTTAAGATATTTTGAAACTTCTATCTCCAGTTTGAAATCTTGATTTAAAAGACTAATGCTACCAAGAAGCAATAGAGAAGGAAGATGATTAGGGTATTTAGAAATACTAAATATAGTTCAATTGATGTTTTTCAATCGAAATAAAATTTTTACCATTCAAGCAATTGTTGCTGAGCAATATCACGCTCTTCTTCGCCACCCATTGCCCATAGGATTTTACATAGTAAAACAATGACGTCAGGGTGTTCATTAGTTTCTACAAGACAACTTTGAAACATTTCCAATGCATCAACTAACCTGTTTAAATAAAATAAAGAAATACCTGCTACCAAATGACATGATAGACGATTAGTAGATCGTTCAGATCCTTCTGTTAAATCAAGAACAGCCTGTGCATTTTCCAAAGCCATTTCATATTGTTTATCTGCCAAAAGAGCTCTTGATAAACATGATTTTGCATGCAAAAACTGAATCACAATTCCTGGATTTTCATTTTCTTCATATTCTTTTTCCAAAATAGTACATGCTTTTGATGAAAATACAATAGATCTTGTCCAGTTATGACTTATTTCCAATAATAACGACATCAATATTAACGCATTACAATCTGTAGGACGTTGCTCAAAGTATTTCTCAATTGCAAAAATATAAGTTGTAAGGTTCCCTATTAATTCAGAAAGTGATTTTTTTTTAAAATAATCATAAGAAGATGTAACATACATATAGTTTACAATAGGCTGATATATATTATTAATATTAAATAATATTAGACGAAAATCTTACAATATTTTGAGAAGAATTAATAAACGAAATTTCAAATTGTTCCTTAGCTTCTGCAATATCATTCATTATTGTTGATATAAAGCCCAGACCCGTTCTAGGAACCCAATAATCTGGATCAGCTATTTGGGATTTTGTAAATGCTTCATACGCCAGATCAAAATCACCGTTTATCATATATAATGTTGCGAGGTCCCCCCAAGCAATAGGATTCTAAAAATAGAGATAAAATTTTATTTTCAAAAAATTAAAATTACCTGTTCATCTAATTTTAAAGATTTAATTAAAGCGTGTTGAGAAAATTTCGGATTCAAAACTGAAGTAACTACTCCAAGTGCTCTCCAAAAAGTGGCATTTTTAGGATACATTTTAATAGCTCTTTTTAAACAATAAATTGAAGATTTAATCCAAGAATTATCTAAATTTGCATTCTGAATATGTATTGAAAACAAAATTTGCCCTAAACTATACCAAGACATTGAATGTGCAACTTTATTTTCCACAGAAACTCTAACAGCTCTTTTCATAAATAAAAATGTCCATAACAATAAAGAAAGATTTTTATCATTAAATAAATCCTTTTGATCCAAAGGTAAATTATCAATAATTGGGACCAATTTATCATTAACAAAATTATATTCATTATATAATGTATTTAATATTGAAATTAATGATTCTAAATCAGTAACAAAAAAACTAGAAAGCAAAAAACATGCTTTACCAAGTATAGTCCACAAGGAATAACTATATTTATTATTACTACAATTATTATTTGACTCTTTAATTATTTTAAGACATTTAATAGCATACTCTTCTGATCTTTTATAAAATCCTTTTTCTTTCCATACGGAACTCCAAGAAATATAGGTTTCTGATAATGCTAAAATAACTACAAACTCATCTGGATAAGATTTAAGAATAGAATAATATGATTCACATGCATCTTTGTACATCCCCAATAATTTCTGAACATCTCCCATTAAATATTGTACATACCAATTATTTTCATCTAAACATTTAGATCTATTTAAAGCTTTTAATGCCGCTATATATTTCCCTGATTTAGCATATGCCTCTCCAAGGCCTGCCCAAGAATGAGGATCATTTGAATATATCTTCAAAGCACTTTGAAAATGAATAATAGCTTTGTCATATCTTTTATGATTCTATTAAAATTAGATATTATATATAATTTCTTTTTTTAAAAAAAAAAAACCATTTCTGCTATTCCTAGTGAACGTTGTGGCCATGATAAATCATGACAATATCTTCTATGTATTCTATCTGCAGAAATAACAATTTTTGCTATGGTTTCTACCAAATTCCATTCTTTTCTTTTTGCATATGCAATTACAAGCCTTTCCGCTGCATCAATTTCCCCAGCATCTATCTCAAATGCTTTTTGAAAGCATTTCATAGATCTGTTTTCATCATTCATAACATCTGCATAAAATATCCCTAAATTTACAAACGATCGTGAATAATTGGGATCATATCTCAAAGATGTTATGAAAAAAGAATATGATTCGGATTTCCTTGATTCGTCATCTGTTATTATTAGATTTTTTTAATATTTTAGTAAATTAAATAACCTTGTTCCCAAAGAGCTACACCTTTTTTCCAAAAAATTTCAGCTTTATCATGATTAGAAAGAACTGTATTATTTCCCATTTTTTCTATACAAATATTAAGTTTATTTAGCCCATCCTCATATTTTTTTATATTTATTTCACACCATGCAATTTCAGATAAAATTAAAATATTATCAGGTTCTAAATCTGCAGCCTTCAAAAGTAAATTCACAGCAGAAGAAAAGTCTTTTTTTTCTTCTAATATGATTGCCTTTCCATGTAATGCCATAACATTATTAAATGATAATTCAAGTACTTCATCAAATAATTTTAATGCTTCATCATGAAATTTTGGCGATTTATAATATACATATGATACAGCTAAATAAAATATTAAATCTTGACGTGTACTAAAAAAATTAATAATAATCTTAAAATAAAACAAAATAATACAAAGGAAGTAATAATCCTGTTTCCTCTGAAAGTTTAGAAAGCGCATTCAATCCTGCTTTAGAAACAATAGATACATTTCCATATTCTTTTATAGAAAGATAAGAACTAGCCAAAAAACGATGACAAAATGGTGAATTTGGCAATTTTTCAGCCGCATCCTTTAAAATATTAATTCATAAACTAGAAAAAGAAATGATTACAATAAAAGCATCTAAATGATCATCAGGCAATTGATCAGAAATACTTTCCAATAAATTATTAATTATATTATCGCTTCGTTTATTATTTGGGTCATTTTTGGAAGATTCTAAATATTTTGAATACAAATATAAAACCCCTCGAAGACACAATGACATAGGATGCTCGGAAAATAAAGAAATAAAATCTTGAATAACACCAATGTCTAATTCATCTAATCAGGTTAGATATAAAATAGTAATATCAAAAATTTACCAATCTTTTGAAAATCTTTCCACTCAAAAAAAATTATCCATGGTAAAACATTAGGATTTTTTACAATCACCATATCGTGTGCAAGCTTTAAAACCTTTTCTCTTTTAAGTGGTTTTTCATCTGAATCAATAACTTTAAGATGTTCATAATAATGATTAAGCAATTTTATTTCAGTCTCTCGACGCAATTCTTCATCGTCTGCCCAATTAATTGTTTCTTCATAAATTTTTTCTAACTGCCAAAAAATCAATATATACTTAAATGTATATATATACAAAAAATACCGTTGAATCCATAAATACAGCCTTTTTAACACTTTTAGTAATTTCCTCAAGAGTAAAACCAAGCCTTCCACGTTGTTTAGCTATTGCTTTATTCATTTTTTCTTTTTCTAAATGTTCAAGTATATTGATCATTTTTACATATGTCACACTTGCATTGGGAATAAGACCTTCAAGATAAATGTAGAACATCCCAGAAGGAAGGCATAATTCAAGAGTATTCAGTATCTGTATATATATTATTGACTTATGAAAAACCATAAAAATGTTCAACCTGACTATGTGAACCCTGTTCTTCAACATATTTCAAAAGTTTTTCTATAGTATCAAAACATTTATCCTTTTCATCTCTAGAAAGAGATTTAATATATATAACATGAAATCTTGATTAAAAAAATAACCTTTTCATAAAAATAGTAGCCAATTTAACAGAAGCATGTATATAATCATCAATTCGATTTTGAGAAAAATATAAACCAACAATTCCCTATGAAAAGTCAAATAATTATAAACATAATGATAATACGTTCTTTCCATGCAAGATAAGTTTCATTATCAATTTCTAAGGCCTTTTTATATGCTTTTTCGCTCTCTTCATACTCTAATAAATTAAAATAAGAAATCCCAAGAAAAACATAAGCATTATAATTTAAAGGGTCAAAATCTAGCACTTTTTGTGCTTGAGAAATAGCATTTTTGTAATCCTTTGAAGTTATAAATTCTTTAGAAGCTTTTAAAGCAGATTTAGCCATACGATTAACAAATCTGAAAATATTAGAACATAAAAGTAGGAAAAAAAAGAATTTTAATAAATCTTTTGAAGTTTAAAATATTTAGAAAAGATATAATTTCCTAAAAACATATACTTTTTCTTCTATAAAGATACTCTTCATAATAAATAGAAAAATTATAAAAGACAATTTCACCCTACAAAAAACAATTAAAACAAGCCATTTAGTATAAATATTAAATAAACATATTAAATGCAATTAGAACATATACTAATACACTGGTAGTATATCTAAATTTTATATATAACAAAAAAATATTATAAAACAATTTCATCAAATCATAGTACTAAGCGTATCATTAATATATAACATATATATAAATAATATGTTATCATATTCTATAATTATTCTTTAGCAAAGATAAACAATCTTTTTTTAAATTTATTTTTTTTAAATATTTTCAATGTGAATAACTAAATCTAGAAACTTTTTTGAAAATTTAAAACTTTGAGTATATAATATTATATTAAATATGAAAAAATATCTAAAATAAATTGATCTATAGAAATTATTTTTTGAAAAATTATATTTCAAAAAAATATTTTTATAGAATTAACAATTTAAATTTATATTTAATTAAAATAATTTTTATACTTGTCAAATAATTAATGATTCATTCATATTATTAATTAAGTAAACATAACATTATTTTTGGTTTATCATAAATGTTTTTCAAGTGTTAAATCTATAAAATTATAAATTTATAAATTTATAAAATCCTGAAAATGTGATTATTTAAAAATTATTCATACGAAGTATAAAAAATCAAAATTATTAAAAATATATTTGATAATATATATATTCACTTAAATATTCTATTAAAGTATTAAAAATATAAAAATTTTAACAAAATAAAAAGAAAATAATTATTACAAATTATTATATTTTAAAAAATTATAAAATTATATCCATTGAAAAATTTCCAAAAACATTGATATTTTTATACCAAAATCCATTTTTCATCATATTTAGTTATATTTTACAAAAAATCAATATTAAATTACACAAGAAATAATAGATTAAAAAAAAATCAAAATTATAAAAAACGTTATAATTAACAAAATTCAAACATTATAAATTAATTATTCTATATAAAAAATATATAGAGCATTAATAATTAAAAAGTCATTTTTATTTTAAAAATAATATAAATCCAATATTTATCAATAAATTAATAATACAAAAATCATTGTCTTTTGAAATTTTAATAAATTATGTTTTTTGAAATATTTAATTTCAACTGTATATATTAAATACAATAATTAAAATAATTATATACGAATATTAAACATCTTAATTTTTTATCTAAAATCTTTAAAGATATATTTTTAAAATTATTTTTTTCAAAAAAATCATATTTCATAATAAATAAAAATCAAAACTTATTTCCATTAGATATTAATTATACACAAACACCAAACATATTTTTATTTTTCTATACGTTAAACGAATTTTTTGACAATTTTAAAACTTCAAAAAACAAAATGCAAAAACCAAAATTCTATTAATATCTTTTTCAGTTTATTATTTACAAATAATTAATTTATACATTATACAAAAGACATTTTAATTATTGTTATCATGATTTAGATTTCTAAAAAATATGTCAGACTTTGAAGTTAAAGATGAAAAGTCTTGTAAGACTTTTTCAGATAGAATATCAACACAGGAAACTAAAATAGAAGAACCAACCATAAATTTTAGTAAAAAAATGATGAAAAAAAAGTTAAAACAAAAGAAATGGGAAGAAACAAAAGCAGAATGGCGTAAACGTAAAAAAGAAAAAGCAAAGATCAAAAAAATAGAAAAGCGTAAAAAACTCGAGGAAATGAAAATACCGTTTACAAAATTAAAGAAAAATCAAACACCTAGTAATATAAAAGTAATTATTGATTGTGAATTTGATGATAAGATGGTTGACAAAGTATGATTATAACCATAAAAATAAATAAATAATTAATTGCAATAGGAAATTGTATCTTTAAGTTCTCAATTAACACGTTGTTATTCAGATAACAGAAGAAGTTCTTTTCCTGTTCAACTTTATGTAACATCTTTTGGAGGACGACTCGAGGAACGTATGAGAACAATATTAAAAAACCAACATATGGCTTGGCAAGGAATAGAGTTTTTAGGAGAAAATTATACTGCATTACATGAAAGGAGTGACTTTAAAGAAAATGAATTTATTTATTTAACAGCTGATTCAGAAAATACAATTAATGAGCTAGACAAAAATAAAATATATATTATCGGAGGAATTGTAGATAAAAATAGATATAAAGTAATCATTTTTTTTTGAAAAATGAGCTATGTAACAATTCATAGAATTTATGTTTAAACAAAGCTAAAAGTCAAAATATTTGGACAGCAAAACTTCCAATTGAAAATTATATAGAAATGGCATCAAGAAAAGTACTTACAATTAATCAAGTTTTGGAAATAATGCATCAATGGATAGAAATCAGGGATTGGGAAAAGGCTTTTTTAAATGTTATTCCTCCAAGGAAACTTCCACAAAGTAAAAAAGCAAATAAACCAGATCAATCATTTGAAAATTTAGAAATTAATCATTTAGAATACGAAGACATAGGAGACTTATCAGAAGAGGCCATCAAAGAGATCAATGAATAGTCTTATTAAAACTTTATATTATATATATTACTTGGATATCTAATTAATAATTATATATTTATGAAAAATCCATCAAAAATCAAGTGTAATAGACCCATTACTTTCTTCCTGTCTTTTTTTATTAATAAGTTCTTCTTTAATAATAAGAGAAACAAATTTTTTGAAATATTCTATATAAGGCTTCAACGACGTTTTTTCATAATCTTGGATATAAATATTAGAAAAAAAAGCAATTCATAAACCCATTTACCTGAAATATGCTCATGTTTTTCTGAAGTTTCTGAAATTCCATCATTTTCTTCACGCTCTTTATCCCAAGTGTCGATTTCATGTAATAATTGAGTAACAGTAGGTACTTTAAAAGGATCAAAATTTTCAAGTGAATTGTGGTCAATAGGTACACATATTCTACCTAAATCAATATAAATAAACATATATCATTCCTTTATTTCTAACCTGTTCCAGGGTGTACACAAAACGGTGATTTCAAAAGATGATTTAAATGCTTAGAAACTTCAACATCAAGCCGTGGATACATGTATTCTAAAATTATATCCTGTTTAGCAGCCAAAAGAGCTTTAGTATCAAGATTCTAGTAATATTAAGATGCGATTCAAATAAAAAGAAAGTACTTTAGAAACTCCTTCTTCAGCTACACTATCAATGTCTTGCCATTTATTATAACTAGACCTTTTCGGAAAAGATTTCCATTTCTTACGCAATGACTCTTTAAGATCTTTTATATAAATAAGTGTTATTTATTGATAAGGAATATACCGTTATCAGTGATAAATTCAAGTAATTTTTCAGACCCTTCGTCACTTTCCCAGGGATTCTGAGAAATAAGGATATCAGAACGAAAGGTTTCTTTTAAAATACGAAGACTCCGACTAAAGAACTATTATAAGGTAGATATTTTAAAAATATAAAAAACCTTATAGAAGGATGAAGAGGCCTTTTCAAATCAACTTTTTTTCCTGATGTTGTACTGCCTCTCACTAATTCGAGATAAACTGATACAGCTTTGCGTTTCTGATCACTTAATTCACGGGCTCTTTTATCACAAACCCAAGCATGCACACCACGTCGTCCAGAATAAACCCAAAGAATATGCTGAAAACCAAAATCCTCTCTTAAAGTCAAATCAATAACTTTTATCGCTGCTGTAATAAAACACCAACATTTTGAGCAGATATCTGTCTTAAAACAGCATGTCCGTACATCATCATAATCAGTCAAATCAATATCAAAAACAAGCTCTTTTTCAAGAGGCTTAAACATTGCTTTCCGCAAAGTTTTACGGTCCCTTGGATTTGCATTATAAACAGGGCCTATCTCAAACCGAGAAGGATTTAATCTTAAAACTTCTTTACGAAACGCTTCATATGTAGGAAACGAATTATAGCGTAAATATGCATCATTTTGCAGAGTAAAAGCTATTTCACGATTGCAAAAGGCTTTTGAAGGCACTGAAGACCTATTTAGCCACTGAAAGATATATCTAAATAACACAGTAAACTTCAAAAAATTACTTCATAGAAAATCCACTTAAACGGAAAAATCCTCTGATAAAATGCAAAAATAACACTAGGATCTGAAAATTCTTGATCATCATTGAGATTCATATCATATTTAACAAAAATAAAATGTTTTTTTCTGTTTTAAAATACTTTTCTGATGTTAAGAGATTTCTTTAAGTTAACGTGAGGTTGGCTGTCATCGCAAAATTAATAAGTAAAACCATTATATAAAAATGAAAGAGATAATAGAAGAAAAAAACAGAGAAATCAAAGAAATTCAGTGTAAAAAAAAAGAGGAAGAACGATTCTTAAAATACCGTCAAAAACTGCGGGAAAAATTAAAGGAATGGGAGTGGAAATTCAAAGAACAAGAAGGCCGTTATCCAAAGAGAGATGACATAAAAAAAAACAAGAAAATAAGTATAAGGCACAAAAAAGCAGATAAGATATTGAAGAATATGCATAGAGGAATATTATAAACTATACAATCAAATTCGAGCGGGAAAGATATCTTTAAATCAGCAAAATATAGAAAAAATACACAAAGAATCTAAAAATAAGAAAGATATAGATGGAGAAGAAGGAAAAGATTTTGAAAAAGAAGAATTAGTGCTTTTAAATGGGAATTGTGAAGAAATAGGTCCAACACCACAGAAAATAGGGAAACCTATAGGAATTTTCGATCATTTCAATGATTATTTATATATTTCAGAAGAAAAAAATGAAGTGAATGTTGTAGATAAAAATACAGAAAATATATCCAAAAAGAGCAATAATAACATTTTTCAAACACCGTCAAAAACTCTAAAAACTCCAGACAGAAATAACTTTCTTACAACTCCTGTATTCCTTAGAAAAGTAGTGGATATGTCCTCTCCGACTATTCCACGATTTTCTTTCAGAACATCAATATCCAAAAAAGGTCTTAGTTCATTAATAGAAGAGTTAAGACAAATGGAAGATAATTTCGTTGATCCAGGCGAAAATGTATTAAAAGAGATTGAAGAAGAAAACTATAAAGCAGCTATAAAGTCAGAAAAAGAAGTCGAGCTTATAGAAAAATCAGATTCTGAAAATAAAACGTGGAAAAAAAGAGGAATTAAGCGATCAAGAAGAGTTATATGTAAGTAATATATACACAAATATGTTTTTAGTTAAATTTGATATAGTGCGACCTTCTATTAAAAAACAATCAAAAAAGCAACAAAATGCAAATACATTAATAAATAAAAAAGCTTCAAAAGAAAACCATATTCTTTATGAAAACAAAACCTTAAGTAATGTAAGTGTACAAAAAGAAATAGGAAATGATAAAAAAGACAAACATAAGAAATATATTAAAGGAAAAGGGGGTGTTATTCTTCGTTCTCAAGTTAGTAGAAATTATGTAAGTTATAAATTAAAAAAGTATAAAAATAAAAATAAATCATGGAAAAGAAGATAATATTTATAATAATCTTTTTAGTGTTTTAATAATTAATATTTATTTAATTTTTTATTATTTTAATATTATATCAATCAAATAAATTAGTCACAGTTATAAATTTTAAAATATTTTAACATAACAAATCGAATTATTGTATCAAAAAAATCAGGAAAATAAGAATTTATAAAAATAATACAAATAACATATTATCCCAGAAATATATAATTTTTTATATAATTAATATTTTTTATTCTATTTTTCATATATGGACTTTTTTCCTTTTTTAAATATTTTTATTGAAAATTCAATATTTTCAAGATTTTCAAAATCAATTTTTTTAAAAAATATTTTCTAAAATTTCATACTTTCTTTTTTTATAATAGAATTCAGAGTTTTAACTATGAATTTTAAAAATATAACTTCATCTAATATAAAATTGTTTTATATATTCATTAAACAGTTTATCTTTGATTTTAATAAACATAACACATTTAAATTAACTTAAACAGAAATACCAAAGATATTTCAAAAAAAAAAACATTCGAATATAATTCTTAAAATATTCCCTGAGTCCTAACCTTTAAATATAAAAAACAACAATCTGCAGCTTCCTTAATAAATTTACAAACTATTTTTTATCAATTATAAAAAAATATTTAATTGTTATAATTTTAATTTCAAACTAAAATTATTTTTTTTAAATATTTTAAAATTTATATAAATTATAGAAAAAGTATCAAAACGAACATAAATACCAGAATAAATTAAAATGTATCGTATTGTTTAAACAAAAAAAAATTTCTATATTTATTAATAATAGGTTTAAAATGGTATTCGAAATATTATTTTTAACAAAAACTGAAAATATAAGGTTATTTTGTAACATTATGTATAGATTCAGAAACATATCTATAAAAAAATAAGACTTTAGAATCTATATATAAACATGACAATACCGAACATTACTGCTACAGACACCAGCCATAGAAATTCTTCCGTCATTTGTTAAATAAATATGATATTCATCAGCAAGACGCTTAACTTGAAGTGGATTAAGACCCGTATAACAAAACATGCCTATCTTTTATGAGTTTTTTAATTTTATATAAAAAAATAAACCTATTTGAGAGGTAATATGTGACCAATCATGCTATAAAAAATTAACTATACTATATATATATATATATATATATAATACCTTAGATTGAAAATCCTCTTCAAGATACTTACGAAGTAATTTCCCTATTACCATAAGTTAGTTTTAGAATTTTATCTGTAAAAAATACTTGATAAAATAATCCTATCTGCCATTTTTTTTAATTCAGAAAGCCATTGTTTATAAAGCTTTTCATTACTTAAAATCTCTACTGCAATTCGAGCACCATGAATAGGTGGATTCGAAATGAGAGGACGTATTAAAATCTTCAACTGACTTTCTACTCGTTTCTTTTCATCCAAAGATTCACAAACAATAGAGAATGTACCAACGCGTTCACCATAAAGACCCATATTTTTAGAAAAAGATTGACTAACACACAAATTATGTCCTTGCTTTACAAAATACCTCAATGCATAAGCATCTTTTACAACATCGCCAGATGCAAATCCTTGATAAGCCATATCAAAAAATACAAAGTGATTTCTTGACTTAATAACATCTGAAAAAAGATGCCATTGGTCTTGCGTAGGATCTACACCTGTAGGGTTGTGTGCAGAAGTATGAAACAAAATAATAGACCCTTGAGGTGCAGATTGAATATCTTCAAGTGCACCTTCAAGATCAAGGCCAATAGTATCTTTATTATAATATCGATATCTATGCACCTCTAACCCTGAATCTTTAAATATAGGTGTATGGTTCCCCTAGGATGTAATTTTAGCCATTAAAAAAGCAAGAAAAGATATAAACCCAAGTCGGTGTAGGAAGATATATTTTTTTACTCGAATAAAATCTATTCAAAAATTCCCCACCTACACGTAATGCACCTGTCCCTGAAATACACTGAACAACTGAAATACGGTTTTCTTTCAAAGGTGCAGAGTTTTCACCATACGCTAATTCTGCTGCATATTTCGTAAAAGATGGAATACCAGAAATCAACGTATATTCTTTATCCAAATCTGCAGCAAAAATATTCTTCTCTGCTTGTTTAACTGAAGGAAGAACATATGGCTTTCCATTATCATCACGGTATGAACCAACACCCAAATTAACTTTTAAACTACTTTTATCAAGATTAAAGACTTCATTAATTCCTTCAAAAACCAATTAAAATATAAGACCAAAAAGAACACAAATATACCTAAAATGGGATCAAGAGGACCTGTTTGTGCCATTAAAACACAGATAAAATAACATTAATCATCTATTTTACCTTGCTTAACATTTGCCCAAGTTGAATTTAAAGCAACTATTCTAAACTTAGGAAAAAAAGCACCAATAGCATATCTTTTAAAAAGACTCATAAAAGATATAAAAAACTAAGTGAAATAAATGAAATCTTTATTATATTCTGATAATTTTTTTCTAATAAATTAGAAATTATTTTTTAAGATCGATTAAAATACTTAGTTAAAATTCAGAATAACATAAAATAATCAGAAAATTAGAGATTTAAAATAAATAAATATATATATATATACTTAAGAGGTATAAGCAATACATAAATATTCTTTTTTAAAGAAAAAAAGGGTTTTTCTTAAAATCAATTAAAATTTTTAAATTTGATGGTTAAAAACACAATTATACCATCAATTGTACCTTGCATCTTTTTCTTTATATTTGGTTATTACACAAAAACATTTTTTCCTCATTCTTTGAAAAAACCACAAGTATAAATTTTATTTAAAACAAAGATACATAAAAATTAATCATAAAGACATATTTTCTAGGATTCAATGAAGAATATAAGCTTGTCTTAGTTGTTAGAACTGACCTGAAAATGGGTAAAGGAAAAGTATATTAACAGCTTTTAAAATAACTAAATATAACTGATACAAGGTGGCATCACAATGCTCACATGCTGCAGTTGCATGTTATAAAAAACTTATGCAACAAAATCCAGAAGTATTCTATAGATTTATTAGAAACAAATTAATTTATAGATAATTGATTTATGGGAAACTTTTGGACAGCCTAAAGTTGTACTACAAGTGGAAACAGAAGCTGAACTGGAAGATCTACGTACCCATGCAAAATCATTAGGAATATCATCATGCATTATCCATGATGCAGGTAGAACGCAAATAAGCCCGAACTCAGCAACAGTGGTTGGTATTGGGCCAGGACCAAGATCAATTATTGATCAAATTACGGGACATTTGAAATTGTACTAAGTATCTATAATCCTATATAATACAATATTATTGTTACTAGAAGAGAAAAAAATAAAAAAATATTAATCTAAATCCATGCATAGCTAGTAAAATACATTAACATATATAAAACATGGTATCTTATTTATTGTATGAAAAAATAGACTGTTGCTCTCTTCTTTTCTCTTCAGCTAGTCTTCTAAGTCGTTCATCTACTTTAGCCTTACCCGAGCCTTTCCCATGGAATTGATGTGATAAAAACTTATATGCCTCTTTTTCTTTTATTTCTCTTCCAAACTCATCATTGTATTTTAACTGAACTACCGGAGTCCAATTTGCAAAAAGCTTTTGTAACTCACGCGCTTCTATCATTGCATGACGTTGATTTTCAGCCTGCAAGTACAACTCTTTCTCACGAGGTGTCATTCTATCTAATTTTCCATTACAACGATCCATTTCTTTTCTATGTCGGGCTTCTTCTTCAAGTCTTTTCCTTAATTTTCTTTGTTCTGCCAAAAAGAGCGCATGCTCATGTTGAGCTTGTTGAATAGATAGTTTCTCATTAGTTTGTTTGTCAACAATACCTAATATAATCAATACATGAAAAGAATATAAGGTATACTTAGACTACCTTTTTGCTTAAGCAAATTAAAAATAACACCAACACCAGAAGTAATATCTGCTTCATCCTCAATTCCTGTTGTTGAAATATTTTGCAAGTATTCAGTCGAATTTGCATTTGGATCTTTAGTTTCACCTAAATAGGTTTCTTCTGCATTCTCAACATTAGTTTCGATACTTTGTATGTATTTAATGTCCTCAGATGGTTTTGATTTTGTTTTCAATGACGTAACTTGAATACCTCGAACAAATTCCGTTGTTTCATCTATTATAAGCCCTTTCTCATCATCTTTATCAGCATTCTCATTTGACTCTTCCATTATCCGCTGTTTTATAATTCTAGCAACATTCTCAGGTTGCAAAACATTTTTACGCCTCGATGCATTTCTTTGTCTAGCAAGGCATGCTTGTAAATCATCATCATCCACAAAAGATACATTGTCAAAATTAAAATCTTTATTTTGTATAAAGCCATTACTCTCTTGCGTAGAACTTTTTACATCAACAGAACTCGTAATAAGATCATGATCAACTTTTGATACTCTAGTTTTCTTCTTTTTTTTCTTTTTAATAACGATTTCAGATGCATCTTGATAATCAGAGAGTACATTTTCTGACGGAGCATGATTTAAAGAAAACGTTTCCTGTAAACTTTTCTTCCACGTTTCATCCTGAAGAACATGAGATGTATCTCCAATCACAAAACCCTTTCCAAATTAGATTTTAAATATATATTAACATAAATTACCTTTTTCACTTTCTCATCATAGTGAGAAAGGATAGTCTTATTTTGTTCTTGGCCAAATTCTTCATCATCATATGCAGAATATGAGGGCTTTTTCTTATTCTCCAGATTTTTTTCAAGTTTTTCTTTTTCAACTAAACCAATATTTTCTAGTTCATCATCACCGGATTCTTAAAAAATATCAAAATCCAAGATACATAACAAAATAAAAAGCATACCATCATTTTCCAGAATCTTGCTATCTTTTAATGTCAAAATCATCTCTTCTCCTTCATTTATATCAACAATATCATGGGACACCTTAATCCCTTCAAGCTGATCTAAAAAATATCAGTTGAAAAAACCCACAAATCCAAGCAAAAAACCAGGTGTATATTCCACTTCGTGAGTCTTTTTTTGTTTTTTAAGCACACCAACCTCAGAACTGCCTGACTTAGTATTTGCACCAGAGAAATCACGCTTCCGGTGTTTTATCACCCAAGAACGCAGATCTAAATCACCATCATCATCATCTGCTTCACCAAGCCCTTTGCCTGTAAAACGTCTTTGTGTTTCACGGGTTTCTCGTGCCCTAGACAAAAATAAATAAATAATTATAAAAAACAGAATAAAAACATCTTTATTCTTTCCTGGATTAAACGTGTCTCCTCTTCTTTAGCTTTAGAAGCCATATATGTCTTAAAATTGGTAACAGCTACATCTTCTGCAGGTGCAGGTGTCTCAGAAAGCGGAGCAAGACCTCTATAAAAAGTAAATACATATAATTGCAAAAAAAACATAAAAATATGCTCACAAAGAACGTCGAAGCGCATTTGTATCCTCTACACTCATAGACTCGGCAGTAGAGCCATCTATCTCAGATGACACTACCATCCGTTTTTATTTAGAGAAAATAAAGCATAAACACCAAATAGAAACAAAATAATAGTATTTCTGCTCAAACAGAGCCCCTCTTAACCCACAAAAAAGCTAATTTCCAAGATTATACACAGAATAACACTTCACCCAAAAATAATGAAACAAAAACAAGCTAAACTAACATGAGACAGAAAAAACAATATAAAAACAAGAAATATACCTTTCCTTCAAAAAATAAACCCGCTGTTTGCACGTTCAATTCAGTTACACTGAAAATCAGTAGTATATAACTTTACAGTAAAACACTGTATTAAAGTATTAAAAAAGATCTGTTCTTTTCTACGAAAAAAACAGAAAATATAGGTATGTTATGTGCTCTTTATATACACTATAATCTTTATAAGACCAGTATTTTTCAGTATTTTTTTCTTTTATTAATATCTTGTCTCAGCTTTAGTCGAATCTATAGAACACACGATAGCCAACAGAATACAGAATTTATTATTTATAGAGGATAATATGAGGTTTGAACGATATAAAATAAACAAATGATTAAATTTTCAAAAAAAAAAAACAATATAAAGAGCACAATAGAAAGAAATTCATGTATTTCTGTATTTTAGGATGCGCTTCAAAAAACTAAAAATTCAGCTTTTGTGTGATGAAAAATAAAGTTAAAATAAAATACTAAATTTTTACAAAAACACATATTTTCCCTTTAAATAGAACATATTTTTTCTATTTTCCTCAATACACTGGATTCATATACATTTATATACATTGGTTAATTCGAGTTTTTAGAACATGTTACCGTGGAAACTCTGCTAACCACTATATTGAGATTACGATATTCTACATCATTTTAACTAAGAAAACTCAAAATAATAAAACATATAATTAACAGGATTTTTGCAGTATTTTCAAGTCAATAAAGAAGAAACTAATAAATATATAATAAATATATATGGGGACTACGTTTAAGATCAACTGCAAGGCCGCATTGCGTGATTACACACTTCATCCACGAATTTCTTATCAAACAGTGACAAGTATTTCAGGGCCGCTGGTAGTCTTAGACAAGGTCAAAGTAAGTGTTTGCAGTTCTGCCATGTGATATTTAGGCTTTTTCTGCCTTCTTTTATACTTTATTGACAATTTTTGCAAGTTTTCCCGCTATAATGAGATTGTTCATTTATACCTTGAAAATGGAGATGTACGAATGGGACAAGTCTTAGAGTCTCGTGGAACAACTGCAATTGTTCAGGTGTTTGAGGGGACATCATCAATTGGCGTACAATCGACAAGAGTAGAGTTTTCAGGCAAAAGTTTAAGAATTCCCGTCTCCGAAGATATGCAAGGACGTATTTTTGATGGCTCTGGAAAACCAATTGATAATGGTCCACCAGTCTTTGCAGAAGATTACTTAGATATCAACGGTATAGATGGGCTTTATATTTGAGCTTCAGACAACTGACTTGGAGGATGTACATGCAGGCTCTCCCATTAACCCCTATTCACGTATATATCCTCAAGAAATGATTCAGACAGGCATATCTGCAATAGACACTATGAGTAGTATTGCTAGAGGCCAAGTAATTTTCTGATTTTCTATAAAATCTCTAACATTGACTAATATTTATTGTATAGAAGCTTCCTATTTTTTCGGTAAACAAATATTCACACAATGCAGCAGCTAATGTATCTGTAGGCTGCTGGGCTTCCACATAATGAAATAGCTGCTCAAATATGTCGACAAGCAAGTCTTGTTAAAAAACCTACGAAAGATGTTCATGATGGTCATGAGGATAATTTTTCTATTGTATTTGCTGGTAAATTTGCAAATAAATAAATGAAAACTGGCTAATAAAGTACAGCAATGGGTGTCAATATGGAAGTATATACAAGGGTATGCTATTTATATATTAATAATGAATAGACGGCACGATTTTTTAAACATGATTTTGAGGAGAACGGGTCTTTGGAAAGAGTAACACTTTTTTTGAATTTAGCTAGCGATCCTACGTAAAAATACCCTTAAATATTTAGTAAACTAATTTTATAGGATTGAGCGAATTATTACTCCACGTCTTGCATTGACTACTGCTGAATATTATGCTTATCAAACTGAAAAACATGTTCTTGTAATTCTTACTGATATGACTTCTTATGCAGATGCTCTTAGAGAAGTACTTGTTCTTGATTATGTAAAATATATTTATGTTTTCAGGTTTCAGCAGCACGAGAAGAAGTTCCTGGTCGAAGAGGGTACCCAGGTTATATGTATACAGATTTATCAACAATTTACGAACGTGCTGGGCGTGTAGAAGGAAGAAATGGCTCTATTACTCAAATTCCTATACTAACTATGCCAAACGATGGTATATTTTTTATATAAGAATGTTAATTCATTTTTTTTAGATATAACTCATCCTATTCCTGATCTTACAGGATACATTACAGAAGGACAAATATTTATTGATCGTCAGCTTCATAATCGTCAAATATATCCACCAATTAATGTTCTTCCATCTTTATCACGTCTTATGAAATCCGCAGTAGGAGAAGGTTTTACTCGTCGAGATCATCCAGAAGTTTCAAATCAACTTTATGCAAACTATGCTATGGGAAAGGATGTTGCTGCTATGAAAGCAGTCGTTGGAGAAGATGCTATATCTGACGAAGATAAATTATTATTAGAATTTCTAGAAAAATTCGAAAAACATTTTATTTCACAAGGTTTATATTCTAATTTTAATGGCCAATGGCTTACCTTTCTAGGTCTTTATGAATCCCGGACCATAGAAGTATTGTTTTATATGTTTTTAAAGCAAACTGATATTTATTAAGGAATCTCTTGACATTGCATGGTCACTTTTAAGAATATTTCCAAGAGAGCAGCTTACACGAATTTCAGAAGACATTATTAAGGAGTTTTATCCACGGACATCTACTAAAAACAGAAACACAATAGTCGAAGATACAAAAAATAACTATGATGATATAATGTCTGAATCTCCATTATCTCAAGAGCAAAACTTGATCGATACCTAATTTCTTTAAATTTCTCCACAATTCGTTTTTCTATTAGAAATATGTATTGCTTTTTTTCAATTTTTACTTTTAAAGAGAATGTATATTCTACTAAATCATATATTTAGTAATATAATATTTCTATTAAATTTATTCTAGTTTTCTAAAATCACATTAAAAAAGTCCTAGTTATACAAAAAACAAATATCCATATCTTTAAATATCTAGTAAGACGAATTCATGCATTTTGATAATAATTTAAAGAGTAATAAATATTTTATTTTGCAAATTCTTTATATTTTATAATTAAATCTGTATCACTAAAACAGCAAGTTAGTCTTTTGATATATGCTTGTTTAACAAAATACACAAAATATTCAAAACAAACACATGAACAAAATACATTTAAAAACCTAATTACAGTTATTTAAACTAATTTTATATAATTATAAATTTATTAACTTTTTTTGATAATTTCTCAATCTGTATAAATATTTATAGATAATTCAAAATACAAAAATATACCTTTCATATTACATTCAAAAATAACTAAATTATCCAAATACACGCTAATACTATTCAAATTGATTCTCGTCAATATTTTTTATTTGCCTTAGATTTTAGATAAACATATACAAAAATAACAACAAAAATAACACTTAAAACACTTGTTTATACTCAAAATAGAAAATTTTAACAATTATTATTATATTTTATGCAAAGTAATAACATACTACCTTTATATCTCCAAGATCCTAAAAACATCTATTTTTAAAATTTTAAACATACAAATACTACTGTAATATTCAACAAAAGGCCATACATAAATTCAAATACAAATTTATATATTTTTTTTATGCTGACATAATTTAGCCAAAAACTATACATGTCTTTTCAAAAGTAATTGAGTATAATTTTCAACTTTATACATGAAAATTACATTCACTCTTATAATACAAATCTAAACCTCTTTTTTCCTTTTTAACTTCTAAATATCTTTCAAAATATCATATATTATCCTGAATTTTAAAATAAGGTCACTGTGGAAACTCACCAGAGTAACGACAACGGTGACAACGGCGGAAAAATCCAACCCAATTATTTATCATTTTTTTATTCCGTCTTTCTTTTTTTTCTCTAAAAAAGATTCAAAATCATATTGTATTATATAAATGTCAGATCCTAATACTATTGCTCAACTTCTCTCAGCATTGGGTATTTTTTTATGTGCGTTTTTATCAAAAACTGACACTTAATTACAGCACAACAACAGCCAGAAACAGCCCCAATAAGAGCTCATATGCATAAGACAGAAGCTTCAAATGTTCCAGTAAACACATTTTTAGGAGAAACGTTAAATGGCATGCTTAATGGGTCATTTAATACAACATCGTTAAATCTAGAACATATACGTCCATCATCATCAGGAACACTTTCATTAGCAAATATTATGTCAAACGTTAACCCAGCATCCCATTTGAGTGTATCTGACATGTATTCATCAAGCAAACTACAAAGTATATTTAATTTTTGGAAATAATCTAGTAAATTTCTAACTCAGGCCTTTAGAGACGCATAGAGCGTCCAAGGAGCTGGGATATGATGATACACGGTCTAGAAGAGACGATTTCTATGACCGTGACTGGAGAGAGAAAGGAATGTTTTCAAAAACGCAACGCCGTAGAACCAAATGTGCAAAAGATCGGTCTATTAGTCCTATACGGAAAAAGTCGTCCAAAAAACCAAAAGTAGTAGAAACAGTTAAGATTGAAACGAATTTTGTTGGGTTGATTATTGGTCGTGGAGGAGAATCACTTAAACATATTGAACAAGAGACAGGTGCTCGTGTACAATTTTATCCAGAGCGAACAAGCATAATGAATCAACGTATGGCAACAATTTCAGGAACACAAGCGCAGGTAGATACTGCAAAAAAGCGGATATTTTCAGTAATCGAAGAAAACAAAATTTTAAAAGGTTTAGCGTCTAGTATGAAGAATAATATAGAAGATATAAATAAATCTGCACAAGAAAACGGATACAGTTCAATTCAGATTTATATTCCAAACAAAGCAGTGGGGATGATAATTGGGAGAGGAGGTGAGTCAATTCGAGATCTTCAGGAACGGTCAAAAACGTATATTAATATTGCACACGAAAATGAAACAATTCATGGAATGCGTCCAGCATATATTTTTGGTACATCGGAATCAATCCAAATCGCAAAAAATATGATTGATGAAATCATAAAGACAGATAGTGTTATTTCATTTGAAGCTGAAAATCCTCCCGATCCTACACTGCAAACACCGAATATTACAGAAATTGCGCAAGAATCGCAAACATCAATATAAGTAACAATTAGAAAGAATATTTCTTTCTATTTTCCAAAGTTTCTTACATATAAGCAGCTGAAAAAATAATGTAATATAATACTTTACAAAATAAGCAATTTACTTTTCAGATAATTCTGAAAAAAATGTATCATTAACAAAAATATCACAAACCACTAAAAAGATGACATAATTATCTATAAAGAAATAAAGTATTCTTTTAGTATGCTTGATTTCAGTTATATATAAGGTAAATGCTCAATGAATCATTTAGAAGAATATACATAATTATTCAACATAATCATTTTATATTTATATTTTCTTTTTGATTCAATGAAATACATATGAAAAATATCACAAAAATACTAAAAATATTATTTATATACATCTTTCTGCAAATAATTTTTCAAGATTTTCACTTATTTTTAAACTGTTTTCAAATATACAGCTTTTAATGTATAGTTCAGTTTAACACTAATCTGTCCTGGTTTATTCAAAAAAATTCTACTCTTCCAAAATGTCATTAGGTATACAAAATGATCAATATTTGTGTCTATATTATATATTCATTATTATCGGATCAAATATTAAATCAATTTTACTTTTTAAATTGTAAATATTTTATATGATTATATTAAGACGATTATATAAATACTGTGTTTTACCAATTTAATGATTTAAGATTAAGTTTAATTTATATCAAAATTATTCTTTATGTTAAATTTTTTCATTTAAAAAAATAAAATATATAGATTTTATATTAGTATTTTAAACGAAAAAATATATGATTTTCATAAAATATTTCATTTTTTCACCTACTTTGAATTTTTCATTCTTTAAGCATCGTACTCGTATTTTAACATTTAATTTTTGTTCAAATATCATAAATTATTCAAATAAAAACACATTATTCTATTTTAACAATAGAAGCACCTTTAAATGACAATTTTCGTTATAACCAAATTTCAGCTATATTTTTTTCCTTTCTCAAAAGTTCAAAAACAAAGAATTTGCAAATTTTATAAAATAAAATATATATATAAAACAAGTTTATCTAGGTTTTCTACATATTCTCATGTCTTAAAATCAAACCCAAGAAAGTCTGATCCTGCTGATTCACTAAAATCAGAATTAGAAACACATGAAAAATTACAAAAGTCAAATGATAATATCTCTTTTAAAAGTTCATCCTTTTTAAAAACACTTTCTAGTAATAATAAAAAAAAAAAACGTAAGGGAGATCAATACGGGAATTCAGCTAAATCTATCTATAATCCAATCATTCCAGAATGGTTTTTAGAAAATAATGTTTTTTTATATAATTCTATCAAATCAGAAGAGCCGGACTCTAAAACAAAACAGGATATTTCCAATTCTGATTTATATGACATACATGTGTTTGATGATCACTTTTTTGTCACTAAAAGTTTAATTAAGGAGCTGATGGCACATTTAAATGCATCATTTATTTTTAATCCTACCAAAAAAAAAGAAAACAATTCATCCAGAAAAACAAATCTTATGTTGACATGCCCAGTTGAAGGCTCTGTTTATTTTTTAGATTCAATAGTTCATGAAATCTCTAATTTGCTTGAGGCAGATCTTATAAAAATTAGTCCGCAAGATTTAGAAGATCTTGTTGGAGATATTTTCGAAGAAGGTGAATTATAGTAATATATGATATACTAAAGCTATAGCTATAGTTATAGATTGCACTGAACTGTTAAATACTGGAGTTTTTCCAAATCTTTCTTTTACGACTTATAATAAGAAGTTATCAATTCAGGAAAATAATGAAACAGAAGAACATGAAGATATCGAAGAAGATGATACTATTTCTGAAATAAATTTAAATCATAACACTGGAAAGAAAATAGTTTTAGGTCCAGTTCTTCAAGTTCTTACTGCTTCTTTATCAAAAAATTCAAATAATAGAGAATTCCATGATGTGCTTCAGTCGTTAAAACATATTCAAAATAATGTTGGATTACATGAAAAACTTTCCTTAATTTTATCGAAGTTGTTAGTCTCAAATTTAAAAAAACAAAAAAAGCTTCAATCATTAACTCTATCTACAGAAAAAGCACCTTTATATTCTCAAAATAAAACAATAATTTATATTCAAGAATATTCTTCATTAATTAATAGTATTTCAGGGAATTATGTTTTAAAAGTCTTATGGGAAGTTGTTCATCTTAAACGTAAAAAAGGAGAGAATATTATTATTGTAGCAGGGTCTCACAAAGATATTATTGATCGTGGAAGCGTAATACGAGACAATATGTTTTTGCCTATTGAGCAATTTTATAGAAATATATTTATAGTCCCAGTAACATCAAAAGATCAAGATAGCTTATATATAGACAAAACGTTTAATAAACATCAAACTATGCATATTAAAGAGATAAACATAAGGCACTTAAATTCTCTTTTAAAACGACGATGTGGTGTTAAGTTTGAACTGGATATTTCTAAATTTCTTCACAGTGACTTAAAACTTTTCCCTAATATACAAAATGAAATATGGACATTTGATTTTATACATAGAATTATTTCTGTTGCTATAGGGTTATATAAAGGTTCTAAAAACAACCAAGAGGTAATATCTCTTAATACATTGGATATATCAAATGCAATTGAATTAATTAAAGAAAATAATGAAATAAAAAAGACATGGGAAGCTGCATCAAAATACCAACAGGAAAAATGCAAACAACAACTAGAAGAAGAGAGAAAGAAAAAAGGATTTATTGATTATAATAGTTTAGACTGCAATAAATATGAAAAAAAGTTACTTTCTGGTGTTGTTAACCCAGGTACAGTTATTTTTTCATTATTTATATTTTAAATTTTTCTAGAAATGATCTCTGTTGGATTCGATTCTGTAAGAACTCCACCTTCTACTAAGAATATTCTTCAAACACTTATTTCATTACCTCTTAAAGAACCAGAAGCGTTTAATTTTGGCGTTTTATCTCGGAATAGAATATCAGGAGTTCTTCTTTTTGGCCCTCCAGGTAGTGGTAAAACACTTTTAGCAAAAGCAGTTGCAAAAGATTGTGGTGCAAGAGTTTTAGAAGTTAAAGGAAGCGAAATTTTTAATATGTATGTAGGAGAAGGTGAAAAAAATGTTAAAGTACAATTTATTGTTCATGATTTTTAATTTATATTAATTTTTTAATAGGCTATTTTTTCTTTAGCTCGAAAATTAAGTCCTTGTGTTGTTTTTATTGATGAAGTAGATGCTATATTTGCTTCCAGAAGATCTGATTACAATAATCCATCACATCGAGAAGTAATAAATCAGTTTATGTCAGAATGGGATGGATTGATTAGTCAGAATATGGGAGTTATGATAATGGGAGCTACCAATAGACCTTTTGATCTAGATGAAGCTATAATAAGAAGAATGCCTAAGAGGATTTTAGTCGATCTTCCAACAGAAGAGGATAGAAAAGAAATCCTAAAAATACATCTTAAAGATGAAATATTAGCAGATGATGTTAACTTTGACGAATTATCTAAAAAAACAATTCTTTTTTCAGGATCCGATTTAAAAAATCTATGTGTTGCAGCAGCATTAGCATCAATAAATGAGAATTTGCAAAGTGAAAATACAAATCGATCTTATTCTAGAATTTTAAAAAAATCACACTTTGAAAATGCATTAAATGAAATTACTAGTAGTATAAGTAACGATATGAGTAGTTTAATTGAATTACGAAAATGGGATGAAAAATATGGTAAAAAGAAAGATATATTTAAAAAAACCTGGGGATTTGGAGATATTAATGTTTCGGATTTATCAAAAGTGCATATTCGTAAATTAGGCGATAATATATAGAATTTATTTTTTTTGCAATATATATCAAAACTCAATTTTATAAGATTATTAAATATGTATAATCAAATTTAATTTATTAAAATTTTTAATTTTTTGATAAGTTCAATTTTAAAAAATAAATTATTATAGATTAAATTTCAATATATTTATCAGTATCTATAGTATATATAATATAGTTGATATATTGATGACCTATTATATAATTATCAATTTGCAATCAAGTTTTATATAAAAATAATTTTCCAGATAAAATATTAGAAATTAAAACTCGTAGTTATTCGAATTATTCAATATATAAATTTTACTAAATGCTTACTATTCTCCATAACATTTCTTCATATTACCATCATTTGTTTTACATTGCTCAACTTGATCTGAAAGTGTAGATTCGGGTAAAGGTAAAATATAATCATCAACTACAAAAGGTGTTTTAGTAAAGTCAGAAGGTAACTCTTGAGTTTTTTTTTCGGTATTTGTACTGTATTGCTTATTCCTAGGTGGCAAATAATCATACAAAACCTCTTCTTTATAAACAGGACGCGAACAACCTTTTGATGGCAAATGTGCATGTGTTCCTCCACCCATTCCTCTTATATTAGGTCTCCGGGCAAATGCAACTCTAAACAAGCCCATAATAAATATTAAAATCCAAGCGCATACCAGTGCAAAAGATATTTTGGCTTCAAAAACAATAGATTTTTCGTATCCATCAATTAAAGTATTCAAAAGTAAATAAAACCTTCTACTTAGGTCTCTAGATGTATTTATAAAAGCAGTGTGTGATGTAGAATTTTCAACAGAAGTTAATATATTATCTGGAACATAAGGAAACGATATACGAGTATTTTGATGCATCCATGTTAATCCTAGAATTATCAATAAAAGAATAAAAAACTATATGAGAATACCTTTTTCGATTCCTTTAATTTTTATCAAAAACATACAGTTTAGCACATCAAGAATAGGCTATGTAGCACATCAATATTAAGGAATACATAATATTCTAAACGTACTTGATATAAAATTGTTCCCCCAAAAGTTTTCTTAAGACTACTTTCTGTAGTATCAACAAAAACATTCAATGTATTATTTATATATTGAGTACTCTGATAAACCCATCCAAAAAGAAGATTATTCATATCAGCGCTTGTTTGATTCAAAACATCATTTACATCACTTGACCATTTAGAAGAAATTTCTTGAAAATTTCCAACAACTAATGAGGTCATACCTACTTCTGATAAAGAAGTAGGTGCATTTTTTTTTATTATCATTAAAAGAGCAATTTGAAGTCCACAACTTATAATTCCTAAAATTCCAAGACCCAACACAAATAAAGACGATGGATGAAAAATATATGACAAAAACCAACGTGTTAAAACCTTATGATGTCGATCTTTGAAATTTTGTGAAAATTTAATACCCACCAACGTTGACAATGGAGAAGTAACAGTAAGAATAAATTCAGTAGGGTCAAATGTTTTGTTAATAGAAAAAATAGACCAAACCATAGCTGCTTTTGACTGTAATTTTTTCCAATCCCACCATTCTTTCAGAGCAAAAGGAATTATAGCCAATATAGCCAATATTATTATAACAATCAACATAAAATGAATAGCACTATAAAAACTATTGACAAGCTTTTTAAGAGAAATTTCAATGTCCTTATTATTATAATATCCTAAAACATTATTTTCAAGAGGCACAGGTAAAAGAGAAATATTAAAAGAATAATTTGACAATGTGTTATTAATAAGTTTCTTAAAATGTAAACAAATATAATATAAAATGGGAAAAAAACTTACTCTTAACTGGAAAAAAGGAAATATTATTGTTTCTTTTGTAATACTCTTTACAGGGTCCAGAGATATTTTATGTTGAAGTTTCCTTAACTCATCATCATAATTTTCTGGAATAGTAACATTAGCAAATTTATTTACAGAAGATATAGTAAGAGGTGGCAAATTGACACTTTTCCCTAGAACCTTAAGGGTTTTTTCAATAGTAACCAGGATAGATGAAAGCCCTTTATTAACTTCTTGAATACCAGAAACAACATCTTTCTCAATAGACTGAAGCGCAAAATTTACAAACTTTGTAACTTTTTCTACAACATCTGCTACAATATTTATACCCCCTTTGATAGATAATTCTAAAAGACAAGTCCAAGTATCTACTATAATTTAAAAAGAATATATAAATAAATAAAATAACACATACGTGTTACCATTTCAATAAAAAACAAAACGATATTTTCTAAACCAACCAAAGTAAGCAACAAGACTTTGTTCAAAGCCTGAACACTATTTTCAACACTATGTGCAATAATTTTATTAGTTCCTATTGCCATTAAGCGTGGCATAGTAGCTAATGTGCTTGCCGAATACTGAATAAGAGCATATCCATCTTCCATTCTATCCCGAACAACATTTATATCTTTTTTAAAAGAAAGCATAAAGAAAAAAAGCCGAATAAAAATAAGAATAAGTACAATTGTCCATTTATTTACCCAAACCAATGACAATCTAGCAGGCAACAACAAATAAGGCACATTCCTATCTGGTGGAGCATAATTCATCTGAGATCTTTGGTAATTTGTAAAATCATTGGGATTTTTTTCCCATGTATAATTATACTTTTCATTATAAAAACGTGATGGTGCCTTAGGAAAAACATGTGGCGGATACTGTAATCGATTTTGACAAGAACCCATGCAATTATTATCCATACACTGTATATTATGAACAAAACTGTATGTCGCCCGCGACATATATATTAAAAAATATGGTTATATAAAATCAATAAATCAATAACATCTAATTCGATCCTCATATATCATAAAAAGCGCTTCCTATAAATCACATGAAAACACTAAAAAGCATTAATTTAACAAAGAGTTTCTACGTTTTAAATTATTCTTTGTTATTAATTTTGCACTAACTCAAAATTTTAAGCTCCAAAGCGATAAAGCCTCCTTAAAAACAAAAAAAGAAAATAAAACAATTAAGACAAAAACAATAGTTTCTTAATTATTATATAAATAAGTAGTGAATTATATTTTTATAATTTTACTTTTTTAAATTAAATTATCGCAGATTTCATAAAAAGATCATTTAATTCTTTTTAAAGGCAACGTATATTAAATAATTTCATAATTTTTTTCAATAGTTATTTTATAAATAATTAAAAATTAGAACAAGCTTAGAAAAGATATATATTAGTTAAAAACAAAATTTATAAATTAATATAATATATTTAATTCATTAGTTAATAAGTCATCTTTTATAATGTTTAAACTTTTCTCTTTAAAAAACATTTAAAATAATTTATATAAATCTAATATTAAATCATTTATTTACGATGATTCTAAGATAACATTGTTAATAGATATTTTGTTTTTTTTAAAAAAACTATTTAATCACTCACTAATTAAAAATAAAAATCAATTATTAATATTTAAGAACAAAATTAGATATTTGTATCATGAAAAATTAAAATATTAACAATATAATCTATATTTTTTTCAAAAAGCTAAAAACATAGTATCAAGCCATTATTTTAATACAATCATGGAGTTTTTTAATTTTTAATTTTAATACATTTTTTTTTCTGTAAAACAATAAAAAAACAACTTATTTTTATAAAAAACTCAAAAACAAAAATTTACTTTCACTAAGATTTATAAAAACAATATTAATATAGAATTTAATCAAAACATATAATAACAATCCTATCTGATCAAAAAAACATTTATCTAAGACTATCTAGAAATAATGAAATTATTAAATCAACATTTTTCAAAAAATGAAACAATATTCTACATAATCACATTCCACTAAATACACAATTCAATAAATATTATCTATAGAACAATCCCTCGCATACTAAACTTAACCAGATATATATAGTTAATCCCGTTAAATAATAGAATTTCAACAAGTTCAAACAAAAAATCTAAAAACTTTATAAAGTAAACTACCAATAAAAATATTTAAATAAACAGTAAATAATTAAAAAAATGAATATGCAATCAAAAAAAATAATTAAATACTTAAACCATGTAATATAAAAACACCACAACCAAGAATATAATAATAATAGTTATCTAAAAAAAGAAAACAATTAGGCAATTTTAGAAGCAAGACAAATAAAAAATAACACCTTACATTTTTTTACAACTTAAAAAAATTAGAAAATACGCTATACCCAAAAAAATGTAATTATGATTTTAACCGAATAGAACGAATACATGGAATAGAGCATGCACGTACGGAAACATTAGAATCAATTACAGCATATATTCCAGAACCACCGCATGAAGCACATAACGGCCGTGGAGAAGGAGGCGCTGGTGCTTTTTGTGGAGAAAAGTAAGCCGAAATACTAGTATTAAGCCATCGTTGGGGAACGGCAAACACAGTGCCATCCTTTGTATCAAGCCATCGTGACATAATAGGCGAAGATACTCGTGGAATATTTTTTTCATCGTCAGATACACCCTCTGTATCTCCTGTTTTAATCCTTTTATACTTATGTGTTGCTTGCTTATTAAGAAGCTTATGAATCGTTTCCATCTTGTCTTATAAGTATTCTATGAGCTTATATCAAACCACCATATACCTTCTCCTCCTCCAGTTTTTGTTCTGAAAGATTCTTTCGGCGACGAGCAAGTTCATCTTTCTTCAGGGCTAATTCTTCCTCTGTAAGATTTTGATGACGCCGTTTAACTGCTAAACATATCACTTAAAGCAAAAATACATTATAAAAACCCTACTTTCTGGTAACTGTACAAGATCACTTGGTATTGCCAATTCTTCTTCTATCCGAGCCCTCTGACGTTTTGTAAGTCTAGAAGCCTCACTAGGCAATGTACTTTGTGGACACGGTGGAGATACAAATGTCTCAATATCATCCGTATCCAATGATTCATTATGTGCAATTTCTTCATCTTCATTAGGATCACTTAATGGACTCAATTCTTCTGATTCTGTATCTGTAGCACTCTCTAAAACTCCAACACGTCTTCGAGTTGATCTTTTTCCTAAGTGTGATCGTGTTGGAACTCGGATAGTGATACGTAATGATTTTTCTTGTGATGGTTGACTTGTCCGTGATTGTAGATATTCATGATTATCTTCTTCTTGTCTTTTAGTCCTATCTTCTATACAATTAGCCTTATTAAAATCTCTTAAAGATGAAAAACCCATAATTTTTTAAAAAAATGATTTTTTTACGTTTACCAATTATCAAGTCGTAAAACAGAGTTATATAATCTATCTCAAAGGAAGAATAAAATATAGAAAAACAAAAATAATTAATGAGACAAAAATGTTATATAATGCTTAAAAAAGCAACCATTCTAAATAATAGAATTCTTTTTTTTTTTTTTTAAAAATCATGTTTATCAAATAATAAAACCCAAAAAAGTCTTAATGAAAAAAAAAAACCAGTTAACGTATTTTTCATTCTGAATTTACAAAATTTTTTCATTTATAAATTGATTTAAAAAAACAATGACTCTGAAAAAAAGTTTTTTAAAATTTCTTCATTTTTTCAAAAAAGAAAAACAAATATATACATTAATCAAGTGTAAAAAACCCCTAGTATAAAAGAATGGTTAATGTTCTATTCTTTCTAAACAAAATATGAATAAAAGACCAAGGGTATATAAGAATTGCAAAAATAATAATATAATTTTTTAATCTAAATAAAATCCAGTTTAAAGAAAAAATAGTATTGACAAGTAACATAAAATATATAACTAATATTAACACCAATTGATATATTTACCATGATTGCATATGTGGAGAACTACGTTTTTTTATATACACCGTGCAAGTGATTGATAATTAGGTGATGCATTTTCATATACTTTCAAAAAATATTCAGACTGATTTTTAGTAAGAAATCTATAAATTAAATAAAAATCTATCAACAGAATGCCCTAAAACCTTACTTGAGAAATTCTTTAATATAATTCTTTAATATTTGTATACTTTGATGATCCATATTTGTATGTGCTATTAATTCAGGAAGAGATACTAGTTATTATTAACGCTTATATTCCACCTTTACAATATCATATTTACCAAATAATCGAAGTAAATGCTCAGCACCATATATATCACTCATTTCTTTATCTTTATATGTTTTCCGTATATCCGAGTATTGTTGTCTTTCAAACCGATATAATAAAATATTACCCAAACACCGGTCAAAATACAGTTTAATTCCTGATATAACCTCTTCAAAAATATCCGCATCAGCGTTACTAAACCGTTTTTTTTGTGTAGAAGAAACTGAATTTTTATAATTTTGTAAAATTTCTGTTACAGTCGGAGATCGAGGAAGTGAAACAAGCTATTATAATCATCAATTATTGCTTAATATAAACTTTTAACTATAACTTGTTGATTCTTCGTTATATTCTCCCAGTCATCTACAAGCTGTGCTTTTAATGCATCTGGAATTGCAATATTAATTTCCGGCTTTGCAATAAAATCTTCTTCCTTTAGAACATTTAAAATATGTTTTTAATAACTTTCTTTAAATAAACCTTTTCCAAATCTACATCTCTTAGACGCTTTTGGCCACGTGAATGTGAAGGACCATCTGCTGATTCACTGGATCTTCCTGAACTTTTTTTACCCGTTTTTTTTTGTGCAGCAAGAGCAGCCATACGTAACTCCCTTTGTGTAGCCAGATTTTCCTCTGTCCACTTTAAAGCACGATCCTCTGGTACCCATTCATCCCATCTAAAAACTTAAATATTTCAAACAGATAATAAAAGTTTCAAACGTCGATTTCCATCCCTTATAATGAACACGTAAATGAGGCTCTTTTTCAGCGTTTTCTCCCCCATCTTCAGGTTCCCTAAGTTCAGCACTTAAGACCTAATTTAAATCAATTTCATTTTTTTTTTTAAATTTTCATAAAATACTTTGGCTTCATAAAGTAATGGTCCATGAAAACTAATAAACAATATTAAACAACGAAACAAACATACAAAAATAACTAAAAATACCATAATACTCTCTCATCCGGCTTAAACGCACTTACCATAATGTTCAGAAGGTTTGAACGTAGCTTCGATGAGTAATAAAGATTTTATATAAACATTAGAGTACCGAATAAATTTATAAAAAAAAAAAACACAAAAAACATGATTATACGTGTTTTCAAATGATATTTTTTGAGCTGATATTTTTTTGAAAAAAATATTAAATCTTATCATGAAAAATTTCAATATTTTCATTCGTAAATGGTTTTGTAGTATAATAATAAAAAAATATAATAATTCCATTCTTTAACGTACTTGAAGAGGTCTTAAGACAGAATAATGAATACGCTCTAATTCTTTAAAATGATTGATTTCAATATTTTGAAATGAAGTATTATTTTGCTGACTATTACTCAATCCATATGAAGGGATTTGAACCGTACAATGAATTAGTGGTGTTTTCTAAGACACTATTAAGATAAAAAGATAATTACATATAACTTACAGTAGAATTATAGAAAAGTTTACGTAAAGCGGGACTATAAAATGAAACTAAAGAATCTCGTTTAGCACATAAAGAAAGATATTCTTCTTGCTGCTTCAGATGCTTATAACGAGGGGTGTTCATCTCTGATGTCCATCCGTTTTTCTTAGAAGACAATTTAATAACACTAGTCCTAGACGAAAACGCTCTAAGAGACTTTTTGAATGTTAATTAATATAATTAAGAAAAATTTAATAATACTTTAAGTAATACTCTAACTTCAGCTGCTCTTCTTTTTCTTTTTATTGAAAGCTCATCATTCGATTTAAGTAATGACTCTGATAACCATGAGCTATCAAAAATTATTTTATGATTAGATATAAGTTTGACTTCCTCAGCCAAATATAGAACAGAGTTGTTTAAAAATTCAATCTTAAAACATAAGCTTATTGTTTTAAAGAAAAAAAGAAAATTATTACTTCATTAGAAAACTCCTGGACCTTATTTTGGAATAACTGACTATTAATTATGTAATTCTCCTCAAAATTGATACCAGAAAAATTTTTATTATTTTCAAACTTGTTTATAATTTTTTCCATAGATTTGATTTTTGTATTAAGATTCTCTATAGTTTCATCGTATTGTTTTTCTTTCAGTAATGATTCATTTAAACGCGTTTCGAGCATTTTTATAGTCTCAGAATGTTGTTTTATATCTGCAGTTCTTTTATTTAAAAGTTGAGTCTTTATATTAACTTCTTCTATTATTTTATCCTTCCCTTATTTAAAAAAAAATCAGAAAAAAATATAATTTTACCTTAAGCCGTATATCAATGACATATTGATTAATCTTATCCTGAAGATTTTTAAGTCTTTGTTCTAGTTCATTTTTTCTTTGTGATATTAATTTAATTTCATCAGAATACAAATTCCATGGTGAAATAATTTGAGGTGCTATTAAATTAGAAGGTATGTATAAGTTAAAAATATCTTACATTGAAACAAATTTGATGGATTTTCAATATCTTTTTCTAATTTTAACAAAATAGAAGTTATTGAAGCAACATTATTAAAGATATTATCAAAATTTAAATTTGACTCTATATCTTCTCTAGAAAGAAATATTTCAGTACGTTCAGAGTACTTATTTAATATATCATTCAAATACATTAAATTCTACAACAAAATTTATATATATAGTTAATATTTATAAATACTTACCTTTCTCATTGTATCATCTATAAAATTTGCCATAGTTTTAACATTAAAAAATTCAAAAACAAGAGATTCTTTTATTGATAATGAATTTTCTTTTAATGAGTCTATTATTTTAAGAAATTTACTAGAAATATAAATAAACCATAACAAAATAATAAGCTTACTTTAGTATAACTTTATTTTTTTGAACTTGATATGTAATTGTTTCAAACTGCTTCATTAATCTTGAAATGTTTATGTCATCTTCTCTTATAATTTGTTTCATAAAATCAGATTGAAGTATATTTTGAAGTATTGATTCTTGTTTTAAAAAATTTTCAATATAATTAAGAGAAAATGATAATTCAATTTCAAATTTAGACATGAACTCACCATCAAAAGACTTTATATATATATCAGATAAATTACCAAATAATAAAATAGATCTATATATTTATTATTAAATATATTTTTAATTTATATTGTCTCACTCTTCTATAGCTCCAAGAACCTTTTTTTCAGAATAATTATCTTTTCTTAAATTACTTATTTCTATATCTAATGTGTTTTCTAGAAGATCCAATTTAGAAAATGCAGAAGAAATTGTTTCAAAATCAGACAAAGTGCAAGCACTCATAAAGTGAGTAAAATTATTAGCAATTGCAGATAAGCATGTGAGCTTTCTATTTATTTCTATTTCTTCTAAAAAAGAATTGATTTCTAATACATTGTTTTTAATAATCATATTATATGATATTTTTTCATTAATAATATCATATAAAAGAACAGATTTCATTGCAATCCTTTTACATTTAAAATAAATCATAATCGGACTATCCTGTGAAGAATAAGATTCGGGAAAGAAAAGCTGTAAATCATTTAATAAATTATAAATAAAAATGAAACATTTACCTTCATAATTTTAAGTTTTTCTAATGCATCTAAACCTTTAAGTTTTTCAAGTTCACTTTCTATTTTCTCAGACTGAGACTTAACAGATGAAGACTTTAATTTTAAATTTAGGCTCATAACTTCTTTAGTCCAAATATTCAATTCAGTGCTTTCTGTTTTTGTATTTTGATTCTCAAGCTTCAGAGTCTCAATTTCACTAATTTATAAGCCCCATTTAAATTAAAAACAAAAAAAAATACCTTTGTAATTTTCCTACCAATTCCTTAAATCTAATAATAATAGATTCATATTCAGAATTAGTTTTCTTTAACTGGTCCAACTTATTCATATTTTCACGTATAATAAAATCTTTATATTCTAATTCTTCCCTCATTTGTCTCTCATTTTCTAAACGATTTTCCTCTAATTCGTCATTAAGCTCTTTTAAAGATTCTAAATCTTGAATAGTTATATTCATTTGATCTATTTTTTCTTTTAAAGAGATATTTTTTTCTGTCAATTCTTCTAGCATTTCTTCTGCAGCTGAACTAATATCTGCTTGTTGCTTAAGATCATCAATTAGATCTTCGGTTTCTTTAAGTTTTTCTTTTAAAATCTCGTATTGTGCTAAAAGAAATTAATAAATAAAAAATAAAGCAATAAATATTACTTTTATATTTTTTAAGACCATCAACTTCTAATTCATAATGCTTTATTTTGTTTTTAAATTCTACCTCTTGAGTATTTGTAATAGTATGTAATCTTAAATATTAAAAAAAGAAAAAATAGATATTTATATTTACTTAATAAGCGCATCCTTTAATAAGTTGTTTTGTTCTTTAAGAGATCCTTCATCCTCATTTTGTTTTTCATCAGAAATATTTTCAGAGTCCTCCTGTACACTATTCTTTTGCGTTTCTTTTTCAAAAGAATCTAATTTAAAATTCAAAAATTCAATTTTTTCCTCTGCCATTTCTTTGTCAATAGCAGTAGTCTCTAATAGTTCAGATGTCTCGATAAGTTTCATTTCTAATTCTTCTTTTTCGTTTTCTATGTTTCTTAATAAAGATTTTAAGTTCCGTATTTCATCCTGCATAGATACGACTTTTACTGCAAATATTATTTATGAAAAATTATCAATTTTTCTAAAACATACTTTGAAGTTTGTTTTTAGCTTTTTCTAAAAACTCTTTTTCCTGTAATTGATCTTCTAACTGCTTTATCTTATTTTTATCCTCTGCTCTTTTTGTATCAAGAATTTTTAGCTTCTTTTTTAATTCATCTACTGAATTAGCTTCATTTGCCTAAAAACAGTTCAATTTTTATATGCAAAATAGGCAAATTTATACTTCAAACTTTGCTAGATAAAACTGTGCAGACGCTTTCTCGTCTTCTAATGAATCTAAAACAGTTCTTTCTTTGTCTTTCTTTCTTATATCATCCACATCTTTTGTATCTTCTTTGGTTTTTTCCAAATTCCCTTCCAAATCTGCATATTTAATGGGAGACCCATGTATGGGTGTTGCTGCTCGTGATACAATCGTAGATACTTCACTCAGGCTATCAGGAGTTTTAACATTCCTAGACGCAATAAGCATCTCGAACGATGACTTAGTATTTAAAGGTCTTTGTTGTATTTTTGAAGATTGAATACATGGTATTCGAGAAATTGGTGCTATTCCTCGAGGTGATTTAAAAACATCCATTTTCTGAGGCGATGATACCGTGCTCCTTTTCATTTCATGTGCTTCATCTTTCTTCATACACTTAATTCTCTATTAATACCCCAAAACAAAGAATCTTTACATTATCAAAATATTCTTGCTCATCTTCCTGAGCAACTGACTTTACTACATAAGGCCGAACAAACACACCATAGTTCTTTTTGCATTCAAAATATCGCTCTCCTTGAACTGATCCATCATTCTTTCCTGTTGGTGTATCTAACTCTACTCCTACCCAAAAACCTGATGAAAAATGTGTTAAACCTACAAATCTAACTGTTCCTTGCACTTTTCCAATATATACTCGATCATTAACAGAAACCATAGTGATAAAAGACGTATAAAATCTTTTTCTTCTCTAAAAAAGCTATTTAAAGCTTATATTTTACATATGTTTTTTCATAATATTAACTCTGTTCGGAGATTCAGTGTGTTGCCATGCCAAATTGTTTATAAGCTAGTTTATCTGGTTTTATCAAATCATCAAATCTATAATGTAAAGAACATATAAATATATAATAAATATATACATAGAGACTTAAATTTTAAATTTCTGCATATTATTATATATTTATATATAATATATTTATTAATATCACGTGAATATATTACTTTAACACGGTGTTGCACGATCACAACGTAAAAAAAAGACGAGTTATGACCAGATAATTTTTAGATGAATTAAAACAAAGTTTTTTAATAATTTCAATATGTTTATGCTTAAGAACTTTCTAGGAAAGATTTGGGGTAAATTTTATGTTTTTTTTTCGCCTAAATTTGACCATAATTAGGTAATCCTGATAGTTTAAATATTGCACATATTCCAGTTGGACAGCTTTATCTTGTACGTCCATCTTCTCCAAAAGGTTATAGTGAATGCATGTGTGTGAAGATTCCATCTTAATTAGTAATAAAATGTTAACAATTTTTTGAAAGATATAAAGATGCAGCTGCAAGTATTAAGCGAACATTAACAGAGTTTCATTACCAATTAGTAATACAAAGGGCATATGAAGAAGGAGAAGAGCAAATACTAAATGAAGATGAACGCCAGGATGGTATCATGTGTTTACGTATTGGATAATTATTGATTATGCAGAGTTTATTGATGAAAAAAGCTTTTTGATGGATGAATCTCTTAAATTTCACTCTTTTATACGGGAAGATTGTGTTATTTATGCATGGAGAGATCTTTCTGGGGTTAGTTTTATCTTTTCATATGGCATATGTTTTATATTAGAAGGATGAAGATGATCTATATGAATTTGTTTGTGATTCAAGTATACAGAAAAGTGCAATACGCACCTTTGAAGAGGTAGCAGCTCGGTGCATATTTGAAAGAAAATATAGAAAGTCTCATGAAGAAGCGACTGATTCAGATTTAAACAAGTTTTTGTAAGTGATTAGCGTAAAATTAAGTTTTAACACATTAAAGGTCGCCAATGTCCACATTTACATCTTCTCAGAATCCATCGCTAATCCAAAGCCCTTTGATCTCTGATAGTTCTAAAGCCAAATCTAAAACAGATGATTCTGTTATAAAAACAAAAGAAACAGAAGCAACCCAAGCAAAGATTATTGTTCAAGTTAATGCTGAACTGCATTTATTTGATGCTGCAGATAATGTTTTTGTACTTCAAGACAATGATGTAGTTGCAACTGTTTCTGAAATAGGTCTATGGGAATGTAGTAGAAAGTTATTTTTAATATTTACTTTCTAATAATTACAGATTGGCTTGAAATAAAAGGCAATGAAAGGATATGGCTTGGTCAACCTATTTGTCCAGATATAAATCCTGTATTTAACTATGTGCGTAATATGATTTAAAGACAAATATACTAATTTCTATAGGAACATTTTTCATTTATTTGGTTTAAATTAGATCAATATTTTTAACGGGACTTCTAATAGTTTTAGGAATTATTGTGACGATAGGTCACAAGTATATTCATGGTTACTTCGTTTTAGTAATGTTGAAATCGAAGAAAACTTCCAAGAAGGATTTATGATAGCCTTATGGGAAATGTTAAATCAGCAAAGATGGATTAAAATGAAAGATGAAGAGAAAGAATATGTTATTGATACTTTTCATCAGGATGTTGAAATGGAAAATGTCAATGATGATGATCCCGAAGAAAATGATCAAGATGTAAATAGTGATTGTTAGTGATTTATCTTTTATAGCGTGTTCAGTTAAAACTAATTTTTTGTAGCTAATGATATTCCTCAATATTTTGAAAAAAATGAGCGTCATTATGCAAATTTTGATAATGAAAATAAATATTCTGATGTAGAATCAGATAATGAAGATGAGTATTCTCATTCGGAATTAGATGATAAAGGCGAAAATAGTCAATTGGCAGTAGGATATAAACATGACAGATCTTTTGTTGTTCGTGGCGATAAAATAGGAGTTTTTCGTCATGTAAATGATGATCAATTAGAATTTGTTGCTACTATTAATAAAATTCAAACACCAAAAGGAAAATTATTTCAGCCATCTAAGGTATATTTGATAAAAATTACAATATTATAATTTATCGCTTTACAGATCATGCTTCATAATGAAGATTCTGAAGTAATACTACAGAATCCTGATGAACCTCACAATTTATATCAAATGGATCTTGAATATGGGAAAGTTGTTGATGAATGGAAAATAAATGATGATATTTCAATATTAAATTTTACACCAAAGACTAAATTTTCCCAAATGACTGCTGAAAAAACACTTATAGGCATTTCACATAATTCTCTTTTTAGAATTGATTCTAGATTACCTAAAGATAAAATTGTTATGGATGAATATAAACAATACACTACTAGGAATGATTTTAGTGTAGTAGCTACTACTGAAAAAGGCTATATAGCAGTTGCTTCTAATAAAGGAGATATAAGATTGTTTGATAGAGTTGGCATTAATGCTAAGGTAATTATTTTCTAAGCTGTTTATTAATTTAATTTCTGAAGACAGCTTTACCTGCACTTGGAGAACCTATAATTGGAATTGACGTTTCTGCAGATGGAAAATGGATTTTAGCTACATGTACAACTTATCTTCTACTTATTGATTCAACAATAAACGAAGGGAAAAATCAGGGAAAACTTGGTTTCGAAAAAAGTTTTGGGAAAGATACTAAACCAAAGCCAAAGAGATTACAACTTAAGTATTTCTTTTTATTGTTCTAATACCTTATAATAATAGAATATAGTCCTGTACATGTCGCAATGATGCAAGGGCAAATTAATTTTACTCCTGCTAAATTTAATACGGGAAAAGATATTGAAGAAAAAACAATTGTTACGAGTAGTGGTCCATATGTAATATCATGGGAGTTGTCAAGAGTAATAAAAGGGGAAACGTATAAATATAAAATAAGACAATACCCAGATGAAGTATACTTTTGTTATTGTGTAGATTTTTAATATTAATATTTTAAAAGGTTAAAGCAAATAATTTTAAATTCGGAACAGACAAAAATGTAATTGTTGCTCTTCCACATAATGGTAAATTGTATTTATTACATATATGTAATTTGATTATCTTAGTATCTATGATAAATAAATCAGCCTTTAGAAAACCAACCCGAGAATCTCTTTTGCGAACACCTACAAGAAATTTGCGTTCTCGTTCTAATATTGTGAATTCTCCATATTAGTTTGGTTTTTTTTTTTTTTCAACAGTCTTTATGTATTGTATTTATATAAAATTTCTAGCTTTTTGTATATTTAATCTTTAATTATCAATTTTTTTATTCTTATTAAATTTTTATTGAGATTGAATAAAAAAATAAAATTTGAATGAATATATCGTTTAGTATTTGGGTTACATTTTTAAATTTTTGTATAAAATATATTCAAAAAAAGTTTCTAATTTTGAAAAAAATATTTATTAAAAAAATGAAAAAACATTTAAATAATACAAAAATATAAAGGAATAACCAATTTTTCTTTATATATTTTTTTAAAATTTTGTATAAAAATAATTATTTATTATATTATACATATTTTTTGTTGTAAAAAGGTATATTTCACTTAAAATTTATCTAAAAAGACAAAATAAATCATCTATTTTTAAATACTAAATATACTTATATTATGATTATTTTAATTTTCCAAAAAATAATTTTTAATATTTTTAAATTTTATATATCTAAAAAGTCAATTTTTTAAATCAATATAAAAAATAAATATAAAAATTAAATATAAATAATACATGTTTTTACTTAATTAATATTCTAATAAAATATTAAAAAAAACATAAAAATTTTTATTAAATATATAAATATAGCTAAACAAAGTTTAGTTCTTTACATATAACTAAAAGACTCAATCTTATTAAATACTAAAATATTAAAAGATTACAATAAAATACATTCAAAATTCATAAAAATAGTCCAATAAATTAAAGTATATATTTAATACATCTATATTTTAAAAGATCGAGATCGGGTATATCAAAATCGATTATTAACATCATTTTCTACAGATAACAGTTAAATAATATATTTTCAAGAAGAAATACAAGGTAATATTTGTAAACTAAACATAATTTTTTTCTCTTAATTTAAATTTAATATTTATAGAGTTTTCTTTTTTTTGAAATCTCAATATGTTAAATTGTCATTATGATGTTCTTGGAATTAACCAAAGTGCTTCCCTTAATGACATTAAAAAAGCATACAAGTAAGACGTTTGCCGAAATATACTGCAATAGCAGTTATTTAATCGGTAGCTTCTTTAACTCAGACATTATTGACGTTTTATTAGGCGTCTTGCTTTAATCTTTCATCCGGATAAAAATAACAGTAGTAAAGAAGTTTTTAACCCCTAGAAACAATATAAACATATTCTAATATTCATAGTCAACTGAAAAATTTGCACAGATCCAAGCAGCATATGAAGTTTTATCTGATGAAATAGAAAGAAGATGGTATGATACACATCGCGAGCAAATTCTTTATAGGAATTATGAAACATCATCTATGGAAAATGGTATACCAGTGACGACTTCAGAGGTCTGTATTTCTCTTTTTAGATAATTTTGGTTGAAAATTAAGGAATTAATGCAATTTTTTGACCCAATAATTTTTAAGAAAATGGACGACAGCAGTAAAGTATAAACTAGCTAACAACAATATTAAATTTCTAAAAAATCCAGGGGTTTTATACAAGAATTAGAGATTTGTTTGAAAAGCTTGCATCTGAAGAATTAGCTGTTGCAAAACAACAAGGAATAAATGTGAAAAAGAAACCATCCTTTGGAAACAGCAGATCACCATATGAACCCATCGTTAGAGATTTTTATGCAGAATGGTCATGTTTTTCTACTGAAAAATCTTTTTCATGGGTTGATCAATATAAATATGATAGCTCAGAAAGAAAAATAAAACGCATTGTAGAAAAAGAAAACAACAAGCTTAGGAAATTTGCAATAAAAGAATTTAATGATACTGTAAAAGTATTTTAAGATCAAGTGTTTTACTTAAGACATTAATTTATTTAGTCTTTGGTTAGTTTTATAAAAAAACGAGATATAAGAATTAAATTTGAAAAAGTTTCAGAAAAAGATCGACAAGCATCTCTTCTGGCTTCTTCTAAAGCTCAAGCTGAAAAAGATAGAGCAATTTTTCAGGCAAGTCTTGGTGTTTATGATGAACAAGAATGGGCAAAAGTTGAAACTAAGATCGATGATAACTATAAAGAAGAAAGCGAAGATGAAGAAATATTTGAGTGTGTTGCGTGTAAAAAAATATTCAAAAGTGAAAAGTATGTAATTTTTTATATCGAATTTTAATTTATAAAATTTAGACAATTCATGGTACACGAAAAAAGTAAAAAACATATTAAGTCCCTAAATATTTTAAGAAAAATGTTTAAACAAAAATTTTTGGAGCTAGGAATCTATCCTCCACATGAAGAATTAGAATTATCTGATAGTAGTGAAGAATATTTTACAGGAGAAGAAGATATTGAAGAATATCAAGAACAAAATTTAAATATCTTAAAAGAAAGAAATTTTTTTCAAGATGATTCCATTATTGTTAATAATAGCTCTCCCTTTTTGAAACATCTAAATGAGGAATCTGATTTACATGATACCAAACTCGATTTAAAAAATTCGGATTTTTTGACACAGACACAAAATCTTGAAAATGATTTAGGGAGTTGTATAGATTCATTATCGAATAGTTTGAATGAATCTTCACTTAATAAAAAAAATAAAAATGATACCATAACTAAAACTAAATATTTTAAGAACTTAAAAAGAAAAAAAGAAAAAAATAATAACGATACAAATGTTAATACCAATATTACATGTACTCTCTGTCTTGAAAAGTTTTCAAGTAGAAACAAATTATTCGATCATTTTAGGCATTCCGGACATGCTCAACCATTATTTCAAGTAAAACAACATAAAAATAACAGATCATTACAGGATATAAATTCTGAATTTTAAAATAGAATGGTATCTATATCACAATTTTTTCTAAATATATTTTTATAATAAACAAAATGTAATGATTATTATTTATATAGGTTATAAAACTATACTATCTAAGTCCCGATTTAGTTGTTTTAATTATAGCCACTATAGGCACTTCAATTCCTTTATTATCAGGCGCACCTAACCCATTCCCTGCAATCCATCCTAGCTTTTCCAACATTATTCTTCCTCTATTGTTTTTATCTATTTCAGGAACATTTTTGGCAACAATATCCCCATCATGATATCTATTTCCATTTCTATTAGAATTTTTGCTAGTATTATTTCTCGACTTATTAGGGTCTTTCCTTTGGGATACTTTACGATTATATTGGTTATGATTAAGACTTTGTAAAACCCTATTAACGTGTTGTTTAGAATAATTATCATGAATTTTAGTAGTTTTATATAAAATAACATGTCGGGATCTCTCAGTTCCGAATGATTTTGAACCAATACCGTATGCATTTGCCAACATATGGACTATTTTTAGATTAGAAATGTAAAATTATTATTTTAAAAAATACTCCATCTGCGAGCTTGAGAGTCCATAGAGATAAGATCGAGTCTATAAAATTATTAAACAAACCGAAAAATTATCCAGCTAACATACTCCATAAGGTCAGAGTCAGATATAAATTGACACACTATATTGTTAACCTTTAAAAGTAATTCTCTAAGAGTCCGTCCTGTCTTAGTATTTTTCCTATTTTCATTTTTTTTCGCTTTAATATTCTGTTCTAAATATTTCCTTTGATATATCTTTTGGCGTCTTTTTGTAGTATTTTTTTCCAAATTTTTCAAATTATTTAACATATGAAAAAAATGATAATTTTCGTCTAATAATAATTAGATTTGAAAATAATTCAATAACAAAAATCTAGAATTAACCTTCAAAGTCATAATTCTCTTTAAAATTTTTATTCATATAAGATGTTTTATAACCATTTTTCCAGCCTCGGCAATTTAATTTTGAAAAAACATTAAAATCAGGTTTAAACCGATTATATATATTATAGTGCATTTTTTCACATATATCTTCACCACTTTCAACTACTATATCATTATCTAGAAATAACGAATTCGAATCACATTCTTTTAAAAAATCATTATAGTTTAAATTTTCATGATCAATTATGTTCTTTTCATAAATGTAAGAAATTAAAATAAAAAAATACTATTACCCAGACATAATCTAACTCCATATCATTACAGAGTTTATAACGTCTTTTCGTTTTATTCAAATTTAATTCTTTCGCTTTTTAAATGTTATTAAAAGTTTTTAACAAAAACACTTTTTAAAACATACCATTTCCATCAAAATTACATTTAAGCCCAACCTTTTTAATGTTTTGGAGGCCTCCTTCCACGTTAATTTTTTTAATTAAATATATATATTATAAAACCTGATGGTTTACATTTATTTTCAAATACACAGTCTGTTATTTTTGACTTTTCAAACTTTTTTCCAATAAAAAGTATTTCTTCAGAAAAACTCCTTCGTTCTAAAACATCAGAAAAGCTGGAAGAAAACATACAATCCATGTCTTCTAAAGTATCAGAGGACGATATAGATGAAGGTAAATAATGATAGCCTTCAAATTCATCTGATTTCGTAGTTTTAACACCTTTTTTCACCCTTCTTTTCATTTTTGAGTATCTGTATAAACATCCAACAATTTTATATGTTTAAAATCCAATATTTCACACTTTAAACTTATCCAGCAATATTTTTCAAATTAGAACACTTTGAAACCAATTTTTTAAAGAAACTAGGTTTTGATACACGCTAATTAACAAACATATAATATACTACGCTTCAAATAATAACTTTATAAGTTTTATAGCTCAAAAGCGCAATAAAAAAACATATTTTTAGCAAAACAAATCTTATTTTTTCTTAGCTGATATTTTAAACAAAAACCAGTAATCAAAGAAAAAATTTAATATGTAAGTATATTTTAACAGTAAATCCTTATACCTCAAACATATCGAGCACTTTTATATTGAAATAATTTTTTTTTTGAACAGTATGTAATCGATAACTTTATAATAATTTAAAAGCCCCTTTTGTCAAAAAAGATCTGAAAACACGATATATATAACAAATAAAAACATTAATACATTTTTTTATAGAAAATATTCTTTTTTGATTAAAAATTATAAAACATAGACGTAATATGATATTAATGAAAAGAATCAAGAAATACATAAAAAACACTATTCTAATGAGCGGTTTGATATGAAAATGCTATCTAATATTTTATCGAAGGTAATTTTTAATTAAAAACAATTATATTAATTTTTTGAAAGAATTACATTAAACATGTAAAATCATTATTATTGACATTACTTTTAATAAAATGAACACTATATTGTTATTTAGTTTTCATAAAGTTTAGATAAATGAAAAAAATTATTCTGTAAATCTACAAGTTTTATTATTAAAATATGTAAATTTATATAAAAAAATAGGTAAATAAAAAAATAACTAAGATAAAACCTAAACGTATAAAAACATATATTTTATCATCAGTAAATATAGACATTAATATTTATAAAATTAACTAAATATAAAATACTTTAAAATCTAAGACTAATATCCAAACTTTTCAATTAAAAATATTAATTTGAGTATTTTCCGTTGAAACTCATTACAATAATAAACATTTCTAATTATTATATTTTTCATAATAAATGAGTTGTATTTAATCATAATTTTTATATTAAATATCTAGAATTTGCTTTTCAAAATACATAAACAATTCCAAAACAAACCAGTGGATAATTATCCATTATAAATAATACATATTCATTAAACATATCCTACAATAGCCCAAAATTTTCCGTTGAAAATAAATCTGGATTAAATAATTAAAAATATTATATTTAGAAATATATAACGAATATATTGATACGTATTTACATGCTTGGTCTTTCCAAGCAGAAACACAGTAGATAAAATAAGACGCCAAAATACCCAATACCGTTTATAAACCTATCTATCTTTTGTTTGACGACTAAATTCCATTAAATTCCATTAATATTATACAATAAAAGCTAAATCCTATAATATTTAATAAAAAAACATTTCTAGAATGCTTCAAAATATTTCCTATTTCTTGAGTATTGCCGTCATTTCATAAATATGTTTTAACACCATCTATAAAACTATTTCATTTCTTTAAAAAGAAGAAATTTTTAGAATAACCAAGACTATTTTCAAATGAACTCAAACATCGTGTCCAGTCCATGTTCTAAAATACAATCTGGACAACAAAAAAACATAATCCTATAGAATTAATAAATCCGGTTTTAGAATTATCTCGAAAAAACCAATTTATTTTGCCGATACTATCATTTATACAGCACCTCCAAAAACTAAGTCTCACTATTATCATTAGATAACCCTTCTTGTTCAATTATTTGAGGAAAATAGATAAAAAAATGACAAGGAATAGATAGTCAAGTCCTCTCCTATTCCTCACCGAATACCATCAGTTCGTTCACGCAATGACGAAAAATGGGAAAGAGTTTTTAGTGGCCCCAGATGATTAACTTGAGATGCCATCATTAAAGCATACATATCAGCTAAACTTTCTCCCATCTAAAACATCAGCTAAAAATAAAATAAAATAAAACATACTTCAAGACATCTTAAGACTCTACGTGTAATTCCCAAATCGTTGACAACAGAAGCAGGTGCATTAGGACAAACAGTATCACGCAGGATATATTCATCATATCGTAAAGTAATAAATTCGAACCACTCCATTTTAAGAAGAACTGGAGTAAACTGTACAGACAAGTTCCCTTCAGCAACAACCTAAAACATTCATTAGTCCCCAAAACCATTCCGTTAATACAAAATCTAAATCTTCTATGTATACTGTAATATCTAACTCTTACCTGAGAACCATTGGCATACCAATAAATAAGCTTAGCATGTGGACAAGCAACAACATAACCATGAGATATTGTTATATGTTCTTTAACAGCTCCAAGTACAAATTGCATCTGTGCAACGCCACTTTCGTAGTTTGTCCAGAAAAACATCGGTAACGATAACACTGGAAGTTCAAATACCCGCGGAGAATGAGTTGTTTGTGCACGCTGCGGTGCCAATGAAAGTCGCATCATTGCATAATCCGTAAAATAGGCATGTACAAACGTTCGCCAACCAGCTAAATCATGTCGCTACCAGACAAAACGTGAGCAGGAGATAAACAGAATGTGTCACTGAAGCGCTGCAGTCCTAACAGCCTTAACCTACCTTCTGCGTCGAACTAAGCCCATCAATAAATTGAAGTAATTGTAAAACCGCAAGACCCGGCTGTGCTGCAGTTTCCGGACGCCGTATTATGTTTGCCTCAGCTGGATAGCCATGCGTACGACCCATTCCAGGACATGGCGCTCCTTGAAGATGCCCTTGAAATGGCTGCATAACAAAAAGAACAAAGTAATCAAATAAAGTCGAAAAAACAAGCTATCAATTGGGAAAAAAAGCCGAAATAAAAAACAAACGACAAAACAAACCAAAAACCAACAAACACACTTATATAGAGCCTTGATCAGGTCTTTTTTTTTACGTAAATTGGTTTATTCAACAAAAAATCTTAAATATAAAATTTAGCAAGTTCTGTCTAAAAATCCCTATACTTTTTGAAAAAAACTCAATATATGAAAGCAAAAGCTTCAATAAAATGCTGTACTAAACTCCATTTACTTAAAAATTTCAATTAACCCTCACCTTAAGCCTGTACAACGTTTACTGCAGTGTTAGTATGTCAGGTTAGGTTTACGTATGTGGGGACGGTTAAAAAACCGAGAAACGTAAGACAAAAAAGTTAACACCGATAAGAGTTAAAAATTTTAAAATTAAAATTTTAAGAAAAATTTAAGAAAAAATCAAGTGATATTAATAAGGAAATGTTAAAAAATGTTAACGAATGTTAATAAATGTTAATGAATGTTAATAAATGTCAAAAAAGTGTTAAAAATGTTAAATAAAAAACTAAGAGCTAAAAGTAAAAAGAAATCAAGAGATTAAAAAAATTAAGGAGATATTAAAGAGAGTGTTAAAACATTAAAACATTTTAAGGGTTAACAGCTGAAAAGTTTAAAGCAAGTGGAAATGCCCAGAAATCTTAAAAACTGTTAAAAACAAAGGAAAAGACACAAAAATGCGTAAAAAGAAACAAATATTACCAGTTAAAGGTAAGGCATCAAGAAACAGTGCCAACAAGGATGAAACCAACCATATTTTGGCTGATCGACGCTGAAAGACATACAACAACACCAGTTTGGTGTTTAACATAAATAGTTGCAATACACGGTTCTTTAACGAGCATTGTATGTCGCAGCTACTGAGTTGGTGCTGCTCATAAACTGTATTTAAGCGATTTTCTTACATTAGATATATAGAAGACTTAAGCTAAATACTTCCATTATCATAGGAAGTAATCTTAACTCATTACTGTTTATTATAGAACTATGCATTTGTGCTAAAGTGCAGACTCAATGATGCAACTATTATCTTTACATTCGCAGTTTCCAGTGGAGTACGGCGCTTGAACCCAATATTTAAGTCGTACGGTGAAACCAATCCTTCCTTGGATGTCTGAGAGTTTGCATTACTCATAGCCTTATGCTTTATTGGTTTATAAATTCTCTTTTTTACTTTAAAAACTCTTTTATGTAAATTACATATTTTATATCTAAAACAAAGTCTGGTTATTAAACATTTGTGTATTAATACAATAGTTAATGTTATGCTTTAAAATTATAATTTGTTTTCTAACGTAACACTTTTTGTCTATCCAAACATTAATCTTCATAATAACACATTACGATTATTACCTTATTTTCAGTCTTATATATACCAATTAATCTTGCTGCAAGTTCAAACATATTGTTTCGTAAGGATATGACAATAAGTTGGGCATTTTTAGTTCGATCCTTATGAAATTAGTAGAATATACTTAACTTAATATAAAATACTTTAATATAGTTTGCAATAATAGATACATTTCGAAAATCCAATGCAGCATCTATCTCATCCATAACATATAAAGGCGTAGGTTTATAATGATGAAGCGCAAAAACAAGTGCAAGAGAACTTAGTGTCTAAAAATAAATATATTTTTTCACATAGTATAAAGAATACCTTTTCTCCACCAGATAAATTAGAAATATTTTTCCAGCTTTTCTTTGGAGGCATTACGCTGAATAAAATACCCTCTGAGAAAGGATCTAAACTATCTACTAGTTCCAATTCGGCATTTCCACCCATAGTTATCATCTAAAAAATATAAATAAATAAATAAAATCTAAATAAATCTAACCTGATACATTTCTTTTAGTTTTAAAGATATAGAATTAAAACCTGTCATAAATTCATTGAGCCGTGTTTGTTTCAATTCACTAAGACGTAAACGAACAGAATTTCTTTCATTTATAACATTTTCTAGGTCTTTACTACGAGATCTATATTCTTCATCTTTTTTCTTATATTCTTCTAAGACATCAAGTTCTATTTTTACATTTTGAGTTTTTTCTACATTATTATAGGTTATAATTAAAGATATAAATATACTGTTTACCTTCTAATGCAGTGATTTCCGCTTTAAGTTTTTCTCGATTTATACTCTCAAGCTCTTCCTTATTATATACTTGTAATGTCAACAGTTCACTATCTTCAAAATATTCCCTAATCGTTTAGTCAATAATCAAAAAAAAAAAAAAACGAAATTGTACTTACTGAATATTTTGAAGTTTAAGATTTTTTAATTTATCTTTCCAATATTTTAATTTTTTTTCATTATCAGAAAGAATCTTAATATATTCTTCTAATTTATTTTTTGTCTCAATCTAAAAAAAATTAGAAATAATAAACAAACCAAAACTATAAACCTCTTCTACACGAGCAGAATTATTTGCATCTATTTCTTTATTCAACTTCAATTTTATTTCTGCTAATTCATCCGTCTTTTCGTTTATTTCCTAAATCATTTGACATCAACTCAACTATAAAGAATTTTATACTTCTTGAATTTTTCCTGTTTTAGAACGTATACTATCAATTAATTTTGATTTTTTCGAAATATCGGCTTTAACATCAGAAAGTTGTAGTTCAATCGTTCGTAACTCATCTTTACTATCGTTGATAGCTTTTTCAAACTTTATTTTATCCTTTTCTTTTTTAATTTTAGATACATCTGCATTTGTAATACGATCATGAATTGTATTAAGTTGATCTTGAAGACTATCTACTTTTGCCTTTTGAGTTCGCAAGCGAATCCCCCCAATTTCCATGATACGGTCCTGCAACTGTTTTATTTCTTGTTCAATACCTGCCATATTTCTGCGAGTCACTTCATTTTCTTTTTCTAAATCAATGACATCATTTTCTAAATCTTTTTTTTTTTTTACATCTGTAGATGATATTTGATATAATAAACTTTTCTGATTAGAATTATAAAGCTTTAAAGTAAATCAAATACCTAACATCTTTTAGTGTTTTTTTTGCATCAATAATATTATTATTATGTGTTGAAAGTTCTAATGAAAGAATTGATATTTTAACATCTAACTCCGGCACTTCTTTAGTCATTTCGTCTATTTGATTCCGAAGAAGTGTATATTTCGAATTGAATATTTGATATGCTTCTTCAACAATTTTTCGGTCTTGTTCATATTTTGCTATAGATGAACTTGACACATATGACTCCAATTTACTACTCATCCCTCCTCGTGCTACTTTGTTTCCACCACCTGTCATTGTACCAGACTTATCAATTAATTGTCCATCTAATGTAACTACTTTCCACCTTTTTTTCCCATATGCTATACGATTAGCTTGTTGTAAATTTTCTGCAACAAGTGTATGCCGAAGAGCATTGAAAAATGCAGGTGCAAACTTTTTCTCTTTCGGCGTAATAAGATCAAAAAGCCGTGGCACATTTTCCGGTGTTTCAATACGCTCCATAGACTTAGAAGGCAAGCGACTTAATATGATAAACACAGCTCTTCCAAGATTATTCGTTCTAAGATATTCTATACATTGCTGACCCACCTCAACTGTTTCTACAACCATGTGATTTAAAGAAGGACATGCTGTTGAAATTGCAACATCATATTTATCAGGAATTGTTCCAAGACTTCCTAAACGTCCGTGAAATCCATTAATACGCCCAGATTCTTTAAGTCTTATAAGACCCGTTAAAACAGAGTTATGATTTTGAAATTTTGAAAAATAAGCTTTAGCCTCATCTTCTTTTTGATGGCATTGAGAAAGCTTTTCCTTAAACCTTCTTTCTTCTTCTTTCATTTTTTCAAATTCATCTTTAGCTATTAATAGTTCCTTCTCTTTATTGTCTTTATCAACTTTGCATTGTTGTATTGTTTTTCTTGTTATCTTTTCTTCTTCTTCAATTAATCGAATTCTTTCTTGAATATTATGAATTTCTTGCTGAGATTTATTCTCCTTATCTAAAAATATCTTTATTTCAGAATTGATAACGTCAATTTTAGATTGTCTACTATTAATTTGTTCAATCCAGGGTTCTAATTGTTTCTGTTTTACTTCTAACTTATCCGAAATATCCTGTGTTTTATCTATTATATTATAAAAATATATTAAAAAATAAAGAACATACCTTTAAGATCAAATCTTATTTTCCCTAATTCCTTTGTCTCTAGCTCTAATTTATTTTTCAAAACACAAATATCATTTTCATAAGATTTAATCTCTTGAATATAGTTTTCTATCCATATTACAGATTCTGAATAAGAATGAGAATTCTAAATAATGTTAATATTTTTCATTTTAAAATTCTATATTACTGTTTGTATTAAGTTGTTATTTTTTTTCAATTTTTGTAGAAGATGTTTCTGTTTTTCCTGTAATTTAATATTTTCTTGATCATATTTCGTAAATTCTTTTTGAGCATTATTTAAATCATTTTTCAAATTCTAATCAAATAAGTATAGCTAATTAATAACCAATATTACTTGCCTCATGCTCTTTTAATACTCTTTCATACTGTTTCTCCAATTCTTTAATTGTTTTAATATTTGCTTTATGGTTAGACTCATCCATATCTATCACTTTTTTTAATTTTTCCTAAACTCTATTAGCACTAATACTAGTTTTAAAAAAAAAAATTACAATTTGTTCTTTTGCTATTTCAACACTTTTGTCATACTCAAAAACATATGCTTGATAAAGTTTTGATTGTTTCATTACTAATTCATTTTCATCTTTAATATATGATAACACTGCTTCTTTATGGGTCTAAAAAAGTAAGAATAATGGATAAAATCAATACCTATAATTTTCTTGCCTCGAGACTATCTTTTTCTTTTTTAACAACAAAAACACGATTTGAACGTTCCTCACAAAGCTCATTTAATCGATCAACTTCAATAGACATTTCTTCAATTGGTTTTTTATAATTAGATGTACCAACGATGTCCTCTAAATATTCTAATAAACCTTCCTCATGTTCATTCTGAGCCTTAGGCTTCATTTGTGCAATAGATTCCACCTCTCCCTTTACGAATATTTTAAATATACATCAATAACAAAATTATACACACCTGTAAAATAAGAAATCGCTTATGATCTAAATCAATTCCTTTCTTACGAAGGAGTGATGTAATTTCGGTATAACTGCTCTCGCAATTGTTAATCATATATTTGCTTGTATTGTTTTTGAAAGCCTTGCGTGAAATTACCATACGTGACTCAGGTTTCATTATATATTTAACGTCTGAAGACTATATTTGAATTAAAAAATGTATATAATAATCAGGATCTTCCGGAAAAAACATCCGAACCCACAGTTTCTTGTATTTCTTCAAAATATATTTCTACACTACACCATTCAAGGTCAGAATGTTCAAGAGATTTATGAATCAATGCTGAAATCTTGCTTTGACGCATCTGACTTGCACGAAAACCAAAAACGAATAACAAAGCATCAATAACATTTGATTTTCCAGAACCATTTGGCCCAACAATTGAAGAAAACGACTAGATTGATTAATTAGTCTAAAAAAACTGCCCTAAACCCACTGGATGAAATGGCCCAATACATTGTCGTCCCGCATACGACTTAAAATTCGTTAATACCAATTGTGAGATTATCAACCGTTCTTTAGGCGTTTTGTCAATATCCATTTGCTGATCTGATAATACCAAGATAAGTCCAAGATAAAATAACAATAGAAATACTAACATGTTACTCGAGATGAAGGTGAATGTATAAAAGACGAGGGAAGAGTTGCCAATGGTACTCGCTGAACGGGTACGGATACTTTGCACGTTGTTTTTATACCTTCTTCTAGTTGATCTTTTTGCATTTTTACACCCTTTAGTTTTATTTGTATCTGTTCGTCCTTGTTAATAGATCCATCAACATTCAATGATGAAAATTCAGCTGCTAATGCAGTAACTTTTCTTGGTGACACTTGCATTGGCATGTTTTTAATTGATAAAGTAGATGAAACATTTGGTGCGTCTGTTATAACAACTTCTATGTGTTCTTTTTTTCCTTTTTGTATTCGTATATTATCTTCTGTATCATCTGAATCAGATGCAATTATCCGTCGTCGTACTGGTGAGCCTTTTGTAGCAGTTCGGCGTACCATCTCTGTGGAAAAAGAGCTTTATTTGTGCTCTATTTTCCTCCTTTATGATCCGTTTAGGCTTTATTTACGTTTTATTTATATCTTTATAAATTTATACACGTTTTATCTTTATAAATATGTAAAAATGTTGAATATAAAGGCTGAGTAGCTGAGAGGTGTGCGCACAAAGAACGCTAAACGTTAATTTATAATGATTTGTAAAGATATACTAAAAACAATTTTTCTATAATAAAATATATTAACTTGTAAGTTATTTTTGTTATCAAAAATAGTTAATCATATTAAATATTTTTATTCAACCTTGCCTCTACAGTATTATATGTATTAAAATTTCATTTATAGTCCACTCAGAGTATATTTATAGCTGATTTACGGCCGAATTATAACTTATTTACAATTATTTCATAATTAATTTATAATAATAACTAATTTATAAGATTATTATTTTGTTTCCGCTGAAATAGCACCAATCCGATCATATAATGATCGAGCACGAATATAAGGATCAAGCTTCCAATAATTATGAGATAGATCTTTTGCAAGGAGGTTACGCTCATGCAATAATTGATCTGATATTTTTTCATTCTTTTCTAATATCCATTTTGTCGTTAATGTTTCAAACATCTGAATTAAAAGTGTCCGCTCCTGTATTAATTTGTCCCGAGTTTCAGTGTCCTTCATTTTATCATTTTCACCTTCAACAGGCTCCACATAAACATATTTCCAGTCATCTTTACCTCCTACATCTTTAATCAATTGCGAAATATCAATATATGCCTCGAGTTCTTTGCATGAATTAGTGAAATGAATTTTTTTCACGACAACAGGATCAAGCCAGCCTTTAATAATTTTCCAGATGCCTATATATTTTCAACATCTTAAAAATGTCCTAAAAATAACCTAGCATACCTTGAAAAACCCATGGAGCCTTGTGAACAATACAAATACCCATGCTCTCAGGATAGTGTGCTTCAAAACATTTAATCAAAAACTTAACAGGTGCATAATCAATATTTTTCAACTATAAAAACGTTAGAATCAAATATAAAACTAGGTGTAATGTGCAAATTATATAGATGTAGTATAAACGCTGCTTTAAAGTTTAGAAGCAATATTTCAACCTTCTAAAAGGCATCATCGCTTTTTACACAGTTTCATAATTTTTTAGACTACATTGAAAAAATCTTGTTAATTTTTAACGTCTGCTACTTGAAAAAAGTTCTATATGTTTGCTTTGCTTTATAACAGCTTTTATGCAGCTTCATAACATACCGAAAATTTAGTTAAATCAAAAAAAATTGTTGCTGTTTCAACAGGAAAGGAAATCATAAAACGGGCATTTTCCATAAGCCAAACAATATAGCGCTGTAATGTTGTGTCTGGCTGATCTGTTGCTCGGTGAAGATGCGTACGAATATAACAAATCGGACGATTTTCTCGATCAACTCCTCGGATAAAACTTTTCCCAAGTTTCATTTGTTTTAAAAACATTACGGCATCCGGTTCCTCCTTATCTCCATCGCCATGACGTAATATTCCCTCTACATTAAATTCACGTCGCCATTGCAATGTCTCTATTAACATTACTACTGTCTTCTCTTGATTCCACCGCCGTGCACGTAAAAATCTTTGCATTAACCGATCTGGATTATCCATCTTTATCATTTCCCAAAATACCGCTAATAATTCTTTCCCCTCCTTCCGTAACATCTCACCAAACGCTTTAGTCCATCCATATCGTTCATTGTCATTAAAATTATCATCACCATTGCATTTAAGACTATTATTAATTTCCTTAACATCTGCTCCATTCTTATAATTATTATTTTGATTCTTTCCTTCAATTTCCAGTTTTTCATGTATTTTTTCATCTAAATTTTCTTCCTGTACATCACTTTTCTCCTCATCCTGACATTTAACTGCCCTGCAATGCAAAAGAGCCGCCCATACACATTTCAACGCTATTTCTTGTTTCCGTGTTAAATTACCCATCAAAATAAACTTATTCCAAACGCTACACTGATTTGTGTATTAAGATACGTATTTTTCAAATATTTTAGTAACTTTTTCAAAGAATTATTCCTAATCTTTAAAAAAATATCACAAAATAATAATAATAGCAAGAAAAGAGATAAAAAAAAGAATCAAATTGAAACAAAAACAGTAGCCCAAATCTCAGAATATAGAAACCAAAATTTCTTATTAAATGCGTCTAAAACCTTAAATATGTTCCCAAAAACTCCTAAAAATGCAAAATAATATCAAAATAATGTTTTTGCGATAAAAAAGATTTTATAATTTATTAAAATGATCAAATGATTATAACACTCGAGTGTTGCTATAACGACTCACGTTTCCATGACAAATCTTTGATTGTGGAGTTATATTATTTCGCTATGAAAAACAATATTTATAATACAAATTCATCAAAAACAACACAATAAAGACGTTTTCTAAGGATATTTTGTCCAATAATACATACATCTCTCCAATTACATCCTTGTTATATATTATAGCGTTGCCTTGACAACCTGTTAGTAAAAACTTGTAATACTTGGTAAACTCTATTGAAACGACAGCACGGATAAACCATGCCGTCCAAGCCAAGATCACGACCAACAACACCATTAAGGCGGATTGAAAAGGGAGGATTATCACATTTATCAGCATCATGGAGTCGCCAAGATCCATTTCCTCTTGATGCACTTGCACCAGCATTTGCAGAGATGGCAGATGCATTGACAGATGTGCAGCACAATTTTGAACATATACAGTCGATTCACGCAAATCTCGTGCATTTTAATGAAAGCTTTGCTTCATTTTTGTATGGGCTTAATATGAATGCCTTTTGTGTTGATTTTCCTGAGGTTTAATGAGATTTATCGATTGATATCTTTGTAATCATTGTTTTTAGGCACCCGTCCATCAGTCATTTAAACGTGCAGAAAATGACTCCCGTTACACAGATACATCTTATTCAGGCATATTCAATGCACCTGGTGGTGTACCGTCCAACGTTTCCAGCAGCCGCCTAGATGTATCGGCTGATACGACTTTCACGACCAACGATACATCTTTTGTTGAACGCCCATCAAAAAATACACGTCAGATACCTCCTTCAACTCCAAAATTATCTGCGAAATCTACCCGTTCTGCACGCCAGTCTTCTTTCAAGTCTAATGCACCACACACCACTTCATCTACTGCTCGGCCACATCTCCGGTGAGGAAATCACGTGATACCTACGTGACCTGATATAATATTTGTAGAAAACACGGTTAAAATATGTATAAACATGGTACACACAGACACTCTTCTATATACAAAAAACTGTATAATGCTATTCAAAATCTATGTTTCAACGTGTATTTATAACTGGTTAAGCCGTTTTCGGATTTGCTCAGCAACATTTCGGAGCGAGTCTTCTCCGACAGCTTTAGCTGTATCGAAGCCAAAACGAAGGCCCTCACTAACTCTTGGCTTTGGAATCAAATGGAAATGTACCTTTTAGAATGTTAACAGCACAATTGTATCTGTAATTACATGTCTTTACATGATTAACTACTTGGTGTGCAAGCCGACCATTATTCTATATCCATTTAGCCCGATCTGTATAGTCCCGTATATCGCGTTGTGCATCTTTTTCTATACCTGTAATATATTGTAATCCTGAAGATCCATTGCATTAACAAGTCGCTTTGCAAGAGGTAAAAGATCATTAAGAGAGTCATCACTAAGCTCATGCATCTTTTCAGCATGTTCTTTAGGAATAACAAGAGCATGGCCTTCACTGAGAGGCTGTATATCAAGGAATGCAAGCCTGTATGAATGAGGGCATATATAGGACAAAAGAGGCTTACGATTTTTCGGTTTCATAGAGCTTGAATGAAGGCATTTCACCGAGAACAATCTTGCAAAAGATACATTTAGCAGAAGCCATTATAGACGTTAGTAGGGAGAGTGGCTCTGATACAGATTTTGGTACAAAACGGCTTGTATATGCGTGTTTTAAAGCTTGTTTTTTCAAAAAACCTAAATCTCGGTGTGTCCAGAAAACCTTTATGAAGACGCATACACTCCGATAACGTTCAGTAATTCTGCAATTAGCTGCTGAACAGATGGGCAGTGCTTTAATTTAACTTTGGTGAAAAAGTGGATCAGTATATAACATATACAAGAAGCATATAATACGCATATAATACGCATACAAGGCGTATATAAAACGTATATATAATATATATACAGTAAACAACAGATATACAACAAACACAGTGCATATATCACGCATATAAAACGCATATACATTAGCGTATGTATCAAGGAAACCAATTCATTGATTTTTCTCTATCTGTTTGAGGATTTACGTGTTTTATTTTTGAAATTTTGATATATTAAATCAAATTTAATTGTATACAACTAGTTATAAAAGACATATACATCATAGTCAGCGCATATACACTCTGAAATAAGGCACATATATTCAAAATAATTCAAAATAGATTAGCCGAGTGTTCTGGCTTGTTTTATGATTCATTGATAAGTGTTAATAGCATAAAATTTAGTACAGAAGAATATAGTTTATTAGAACCGAATATAAAACACACCATTTGAGTTGCTATAACTTATTGGTTTAATTATTGTTTGATATTTTAAACATTTTGGTTTTGTAGAGATGTCTGTATGGCCAACAATTTCTCCAAAACCCATGTCTCTAACTCAAGGGAAATACCCTCCAAAAATTCAAAATGTATCAGATGGAGAAACAGTCTATCAGGTAAGGCATTGTGTATATTCTGCTCTTTGAGCCAATGAAGCAGCGTATTTTATTAGTGTATGGAAAGGCAGGCCCAGAAGCAATACCAGATAGTGTGATTGTGGTTCATCATGATCAAAATAGCTTTCCGACGCAATCATGGCCATGTAAGCATTCTTCACGGTGGACAGGCTGTTAATAGGCATCATAGGCACACATTCACACTTTAAATGTTTAGTTCACCTGAATCCGGGCCTTAATCGTGTATCTTTTGTCTTTTATCCGCCACAGAATATGTGTATGCAACCATCTTCTTCGGTTATTCTTATAAATTATCTGAATGTGGTCCAAAATCCACCTCTTTATCTTGCAATTATATTGGCAAAGGATTCCCCAAGTTGAGCTGGCCATGAATGGCATTTTTTACACAAAATTAATACTCTTTTCTAGGAGAATATGATGCACCACCATTGCGTAAAAAACGTGAAGGCAATAGACTAGAACTGGCAGTAAAAAAACTTCGAATGATTGCATATCTCTGGCAGGCATTTACTGGTGAACAGATGGCTAGAAATGGCTTTGAAAGACGCTGTTTTCGCTTTGAGGATGAAGCAACCTATGATACTTTATCATATCGCGAAAAAAACATCATACGTCAAACAGCCAAAATTCATATAGTTCAATCCAAGTACATGGTCAAAGGCTAGTTTTTACATGTGCACTGGAAAACAGCTAAATGCATTTTCTAGAAATTCAAGACATAGATTTAGCACAACAAAATCCCACTGCCAAAAGATGCCATGATCTGTTCGGAAAAGTGGTTTATGAAAGCTTAAAAGAATACGGCGGACCTTTTGCATCACATTCCCCTGTACACGTCGCCGCATGCATCCTAGACAGCCATTGGGACGGAAAAACCATTCTGGGCCACGCCGCACTAGGCGGCTACACAGGTATGGTCATCGCTAATGTGTAGACATATATACACACTATGCATCATTCAAACTGCATGTATATACTAATTTATAGGCTCAATCCGACTAGCTATATTCGGGTCCCATTCTATGCACTCCTTCCCCTCCTGCATGGAGGAAATAGTACCCACCTTCCTCGACGATACGCCTATTGACACAAAGTACGTCGCTAACGACAACAACCAAAGCTCAACAAACTGGGAGTGTGCAAACATAGGAATCGGCGCATTCCTCCATGAAGTCGGCCATCTCCTCGGCTGTCCTCACCGGCCCAGCGGGATCATGCACCGCGACTACCTCTGCTTCAACAGGTCCTTCTGCACCAAAGAGTCCTATTCCGTGCGGACAAAAACCCGCCCCTGGGGCCCCTGTCTTCCTGACTCCGAGTGCACCTGGCACCGCCTAGACCTTGTCCGGTTCCGTTACCATCCACTCTTCGGCCTCCCAAGCGACCCCCCTGCAAATGACACCAATCTCTTTTACTACCCCGTCAAGGACGGGCTCCATGTCGTCTCCTGCGAGGGCGTCGTGCTCATCGAAATATACATAGGCGACCATTGCCACGGCCACATCGAGTTCTGCGACTCACCAAGAAAAGACATTCTGCTCCGTGAGGCCGCCCTCCGCGACCACGCCAATCTCCGCCACCGCAATGAGCCCCTGCGCGTCCTCGTGCTCTCTGCCGCCCTCCGTGAGCTCGTCATCCACGACTTTGCCGCCGAGCTCTCCTCTTCCTCCCTCCCACTCGCCCTCGGCCTCGGCACCAGGAGCGGTATCCTCGGTCACCTCAACCCCGCCTTCCCCGAGTCCACTATCGACTTCTCCGATCGGCTCCACACACTCACAGAGATCCGTATGCCCCCTCCCCTCTCCTCTAACTCTCCCTCCACCATTCATCTCACCTGCCCAGGCGTGCGCTCCGGACTGTACATAGACGGTATCGGCTTCCTCTTCGCTGACCACTCCTCCACACTCCTCTCGGGCCGCGGCGGCTCCCTTCACGCCTTCCCCATCGACGGCCCCCGGGGAGAGCGCATCAGCGCCTTCTACGTGTGGTCCGCCGTCTGGATCGATGCGTTGCAGGTCGCCACAAGCTGGGGCCGCACAAGGTACGTCAAGACACGTTTCACTCCATGCTAACCGCTCCAGCCCTGTCTATGGCACGCCCTCAGGAGCCCGGAGCTGCGTCGCGCCACCGCACGGCCACCTCGTTGCCGGTGTCGCCGCGTCAGTCGGGGTACTCATCACGCTGTCCAGCCTCTACTAACCCAACAGGCCTGGTGCAACACTTTCCGCATTGTCTATGTCGAGGCGCACGGCTGTACGGCCAAGTAGACGTTACATCGCCAGCTCCTCGCCAAGCTCGAGCGCGGGCGACGTAGCGCTCGGCGCGTCGTACGTCAGCCGTCGACGCGCACTGCCCGGCGTTCGCGTCCAGGCAGCTTGTGCAGGCGACGGCGTGATGTTAACAAAGTCCGCGAGGTCGAAGTTCTGCGGCGTGTGCGGCACTGCAGCCCCAGTCAGCAGAGACGACCAACGAGCCGAGGAACACGCACCAAAACGCGCACCAACAGATGCGTGCGGCGACGTCGCAAGATAGATGAGGAGGTCGACGCCCTCCTCGCCGGTCGGCGGCGGCCGAGTGCGCGGCGGCGTCTGCGGAGGACTGGAGCGCGACTCGTAGTGCGTGGAGCACGGATTGTATGCGCCGGAACGGTGAGCGGGGGAAGACTGGTGAAGACGGAGGGCGCCGGCCCAGGCAGTGTGAAGGGCATCGTCGGGGGCGGTACGGGGGCGCTTGTGGAGCGGAGCGGCAAAGACGCGCTCCTCGGTCAGACGAGGAGCGATGGAGTCAAGAGCGAGGTTCTGCCATCCGCGGCTCGTCTTGTATGACGCGAGGGTGAGACGGGACTTAAGAAGGCGGGTGATCTGGGGGGTTAGCAGCAGAGGGAGCAACGGAGACTTACGCGGGAGATCTCAGCGCGGCGGAGCACCTTTGCAGCAGCAGAGTCTTGCTGGGCAGCGGTGAGCGTCATGGGCCGTGTGGTGTTCGCGGCGGGGGGTTAACGGAGCGGAGCGCGACGCGTCGCGTCGCGGGTGCGCGTATGCGGTGTGTAATGACAGCGCATACAACGCAACGCACAGCAGTCAGCACAGCATAGATAGCACATAGATAGCATATACAGCGCATACAGCGCATAGTCAGCGTGACGCATAGTCAACGTATATAGCATAGATAGCGTATAGCATATATAACGTAGCATATATAACGTGTATATAGCATATGTAGCATATGGTTGGCAGAGTGCATACAATGCGTGCACACTATATGTACAGTGCATATACGATGCGTATACTATGTATGTGTATACACTGCATAATATAATGTATAGACAGTATGTGCGACGTATATGCATAGCATGTGCATAGTATATGTGTGCATAGTATGTGTGTGTGGCGTATGTGCAGTACGCATACAACACGCATACACTGCGCAGACAACGCATATAACGCGGTGTATCTGTATATACTCTATGTGTTACATGCATTATACGCACTATATGCTATACATACACTGTATGCAGTATACATAGCGCGTACATACAACGCGTGCAACATACAGTGCGTGCATAGCATATATCGTGTGTATAGCACACAACGCATACAGCACACTGCATACACAGCGCATATACAACGCATATATGACGCATATAGTGCGCATACAACGCACTCAACACATGCATGCATGGCATATAGTCGGCTGTGTGCATACTGTGCGTGTACACTGTGTATATAACATGTGTATGCTGTATAGATGTGCTATATATATACACTGTGCATATATGCTATGCGTTGTATGCTATGCGTTGCGTGCACACACTGCGCATACTGCGTGCATACATACTGCACGTATAGCAACAACGCACTGCACATATGCACAGTGTATGTCCATAGCGCACACTGCACAATGCCCCACACTGACGCATGTATAGCACAGTATACATGCTATGTCGCGTTATATATGCACTCTATGCATTCTGTGTGCTGTATATACGCGTCAGATACTGCGGCACTGCGGCGTACAGTGTATACACGCAGCACAGTACAGACAACACGCATACAGCACGCAGAGTGCGCATACAACGCGACACAACGTGCATACACTGCTATACATGCGTTTGTATGCGGCATAAAGCATCTGTTGTACGGTGTATGCTAGAGGCGCTGCGTACATATTGCATAGTACGGTGTATATGCGTGTTGTATGCGCAGTGTATGCGTGTTATATGCGTCGTATATACGGTGTATACATTGTATGTGCGGCGTATGCACAGCACGCTGTGCACAGCACATGTGTGGTGTATATAGTGTGTATGTGCAGTGCCGCTGTATATGCGCGCTCTGCTGACTATGTGTTGTATATGCAGTGTGCTGTATACGTTATATGCTGTGTATACTGTGCACGCATTATATGTTATACACGATCTATACTATACGTGTTGTGTGCGCGCACCGCATGCAACGCATACAACGCGTACAGTATATACGCATACTGTGCGGTATATACGTTTACGTTATATGCATATTATGTGCAGGCACATACGGTGTATACAGCATTGTGCGCTGCGCTCTATGCACAGCACATACACTGTGTACGCCGCATATATACGGTGTATATGCGTTATGTATACGCTATATACACGCACTGTATGCACAGCGCGCATGGAATAGGGCGATGTACGCACTGTATATACATTGTGTGCGCGGTGTGCATTGTATGCTATGCATGTATAGAGTACACTATTGCGCACTATACTATATGCACTGTATGTGTGCGTTGCAGCACCCGCGTCACCTCTGCATCATCGCACATACCGCGCATACTATATATATACCCGCATACACTGTACATGCGCTGCACATTGCATACAGTGCATACAGCGCGTATTCAGCATGATTGACGACCTCTCCGCCCTGTTTCTCCACGACCCAAAGCCGCTCTCTCTACACAAAGACGCCTCTGTTCCCCCCGTTCCTCCTGTCCCGCCATACGACGCATACAATTCATACGATGCATATGAGCTTTGCGACTCCAAACAGCCGTCGACGGCCGACGCAAAACCCGACTCAAAGGCGCTCTCCGCCTTGTCTGCGCCAGCGAGTCGGTCGCTTGAAATATGGGCGAAAAAGATCTTTTATCTCTCAGAAGACCTGCAAAAGCTCGTTCAAATGAACGCTGAACGCTATCTTGAGCGGCACTCACAGCTCGAAGCGCTCGCAAAGGCACTCCGCAGTGATTTCTGTGTATGGCTCGAGTCAGCACGCGAAGAGCAGCGTGCGCGCCATGTCGAAGGTCTGTAGCAGTGCTGCAGCACTACACAGTGCATATATGCACGCATATACACGCATATACACACATATGCACAGCGTATGCGCAGTATATGCACAGTATATGCGTGTTGTATGCACGGTGTACACAGCACATGTTGCGTATATACGCACATACTATGTATACTATGTATACACTATGCATATACTGTGCATATACTATACATATACTATGCGTATACTGTACATACATGTTGTATGCACTGTATGTATAGCATGTGTGGTGTGCATCGTAATATACAGTAAGCACAGTGCATACGTGTGCTGCACAACATGTGCTTGTATATTGTATACTATACAGTGCAATACGACTATGCACTGCAATATACAATACATTGCACACTGTGCTGTATATTGCATTCTATACTATGCTGTATGTTATAGTATGTTGCACACTATATACAGTATATATACACTATATAATATGTTATACACTATATATACATGTATATTATACAGGTATATAGGACTATACACTGAATACAGTACTATACAGTGCTGTGCAACATTATATAGCACAGTGTGGTGAAGCAGTGTGGTGGAGCAGTATAGTGTGGTATGATGCTTGATGCTGAGGGGAGCAGCAGGGGAAAGACACGAGAGCATCCGACGGCTGTGTGAGATAGTGTCGGACGCAGTAAAGGCAAGCGAGTGCAAGATGCACAAGCTGGAGCGGATGGTTGAAGACTTGTCAGAGACAATACAGAGGTTTGAGGCGCGGCAGAACGAGTGGATAAAGTCTCAGCACGCAACGATGGTGAGTGGAGACAAAAGACGGGTTTGCAGAGGGTCTGATGGAGGGTAGAAGCGGATTCTGGATGCAGTGCAGGCAGAGAGCAGAGAAGGATCTCCAGAACGAGGAGTACGGGGCGAAAGACAAGGAATTGGGGAGATAGGGGAGTGTGGTGGAACGTATATGAAACAAAATACACGAAAAAGGGTTCTTTTGACCGCAGAAGAGTTGGGAGAGGTCGACCGGGGACTTGGAGAGGCAAAACGGCGGCGGGCAACAGAGAGATAGTGGAAAAACAAGACCAAGAAAACAAAGGAAATACAAGCCACAAAGGCAGCCAAAGAGGATATTTGAAATAGAAAAAAAGAGCAGAAAACATATGAAAAGAAACTTGTGTATATTTTGAAAAACGTATTTTAAGTGAGGTCATTCGGGTGTCTCAGTGAATATCGGTGGATATCAATGGATATCGACAGATATATAACAGAATCAGAAACAAAAAATGAAAAAGTTTAAAAGAAACAAAAAAACATAAAGCTAATGGAGCAGGAAGTGGAGAATCTTCGTGTGATGCGGGCAATGCTTGAGTCAGTGCGGAGGCTGACAGAAAAGATTGGAGAAGATATTGAAATAACAAAGGAAAACTACGAGAACATTGCAGGTATGCAAAGACAAGAGCTAAGGAGTCTAAGTTGTAGAGCTGAATGAGCGCTGGAGACAAATAAAGGAGCACAAGCAGGAGGAGTGAGGTTGCTGTGGATGTTGCGAGGGCAACCCTCGGGTTACCAGGCGGTTACCAGGCATTTACCAGGCAACAGTTGCCTGGGCATGCTGCCATAGTGCGTTGCTGGGAGACGGTTGCTAGAAAGGGATTGGCAGGGCAACACAAAAGTGCAAAGGTTAAAAGACAGAGTATACAAAGTGTACAGAGTGTATAGTGTGTACATTAGAGAAATAAAATATAAAGCGTTTTAGCTGTTTGAACGAATTAGTTTTCATGTTTCAGTTGCATACCCAACATGCTTTCTGTATAAACAGCTCAGACAGTTATCAGTCTGATAGGGTTGGACCGGGTTTAGCCCTAACATACATGTCAGATGAAACCCGTGAAAATATTCGTAGAGACCAGATAACCTCGAAAAAATATAAAAATAAGATTAAAGAAAAAATAAAGAGTTAGAATGGGAAAAACTCGGTGCAGACGTAAGTATAAACAGGATCTTACTTGTTTTTCATGGAAAACATATTTAATCCGGGAATTTGCGGATTGTTGAATGAATAAAAACAAGTTAATTACAAATAAGATTTGATAAATATTATTTGAAGAGGAACTGACCAGTTTTGCAGTTTACGTAAAAGGACGACATCTTTCGTAAGCAATAGACAATAGAAAATGTATTTTTGTTTATATTTTTGCAGATATCAACGTGGAAAACGGAATTCTAACCCGAATGTTTCTATCATCAAAATTGGTAAAAAACTGGAGTTGATTAGTACATAAAAACTTACAAGGAAGAACAGACGGAGTAACAAGCAAGGAAGAAACGCTTTTTTACCTTGGAAAACGGGTGGCATATGTGTACAAAGCAAAGAAAGAAATAAGAGGAACGAAAATTCGTGTTATATGGGGGAAGATAACACGTCCGCATGGAAACTCGGGGTGTGTTAGAGCAAGATTCCGTCACAACCTTCCACCGTGCACATTAGGTGCATCAGTCCGGATTGTCTATTGCCGTTGGTTTTTTGACTCTACTAACTTTGTCTGCAGATGCTTTATCCATCAACGATTTAAATACCAAACCTGAATGTTGGGTCTAGACCTTAATACATCCTGCAAATATGTATCTAATGTATTATCAACTGAAGTTTTAGCTTTGAGTTATTAGAAGCCAAAAGTGTGTATTTTTAAAGTTAAAAGATTCTACATTTTAAAGCCAATTGTGCATTAAAGCAATCTTTGTATTTTAAAAACAAACTTCCATTCGTTCAGACCCGATTACTGGGTCTTCCCATAGTTCTCCAAACAGGATGATTATCCATCCAACGCTCCTATGTCACGATAATGAGCAATTAGCACAAGCTTTTGGGATATTTGGTTACCAAGGACTCCCAAAGACGACTAACAACTTCTCGATCAGTGTGGCGACGATTCTTTTCAATACGGACCGACTCAACATTCCATTCTTTTGTTGCTGGATGCGGTGGATCACCAACATACTGGATTAAAAAGCCCTTAACATGATGAAATAACTCTCGTGGTTCTGACCATTTGTATTCTTTAAATTGCCATGCTTGTCCAGTAGTGAACACGCAAACTACACGATCCCTAGACAATATAAGACTAGAGACATCAAAGAAGGTCCGGAGTACCAATAATCTGGTCGAAATTTGTCAACACCTTGCACAATGACAAATCGATACGATAAGCCCTTTGCAATTCGTGATATATGTGAGATCGCTACCAATTCTGCACTCCGACTGCCTCCATTCATCTGCATTGCTTGTTCCGGAGGCACAAAAACACCGTCTTCCAAAAACCGTTTAATATTATGCATTGTTAAAAGAGAAGATGCAGATGGAGACAGAAGAATGATTGGATCTCGGCCTCAAAAAGTCAACAATCATATAAATAAGTTTCATTGTATACGTTTCTGCTTATTCTCTATTGGAGATGCTTGTTTATTACGCATTTTAGAAATAAAATGCTCATATGCATCTTTCCGCACGGCTGAAAAATCCTGAAACATTAGCACAGAACTTAAAGCAAAGCAGTGTCTACCATTGGCTTCAACCCGCGCAAAACTGTCGAACGAGACACAATTGTCCGTTCTTGTGCATAAATTTTTAAAAGCACAGAACTGCGCTCAGGTCGTTCAAATCCTACTCGTCGAACCGATGCACCTACTGGCAAAGCAATTGCAGCAGCTGGAATGGCTGCATCATCATCTAAAGAATATCAAAAATTACATCAAAATAATATAAAAACAGCATCCAAAGCAGAACTGAAATAGCTAAAAAAGAAAACGCGAAACATAAAACACCAAAAAAACAACTACAGAAAGATCTTAGGCTATTTTCCATAGCCATTTCAAAAAATATCTGCTATTGCTGAATAAAATCCTACCCAGAGGCAAAACATGCTCACTTTCAGGAGCACCATCAAGCCAAGCAACTAGATCTGTCTTCTCAAGAAATGACAAATTACGGACATCTGCTTCTCCACAACGCTGGATATATTCTGCAACATTTGCATCTCGTAACAACCATGCAAAATAGATTGCTTGTACATCAAACGCCTCACCCGTTGCACGCCTCACAAACCGTGTTGTATCCCTTAAACCAACCATTTCCCCTCCAGAAAAGCCTAAATGTGTCGCTTCTTCAAGAGATACTGCCTCTTCAAAAGACCCAGATTCTTCATCTTTCTTGAAAAGCCGTGGCTGTGTTCCATGAAGCACTGAGGCCCTCAGAAGCAACAATGCATCTACTACTGTATCCGATGACATTTATATACACAATAATATACTCAAAACCCCCCCTAATCCCTCCCAAATTCCTGATCAACGCTGAAACTTTTCACGGCTCTTAATCAAGCAAAATTCAACCTAAAAACTTCGTTCAACCACTCATATGCTCAGGAAAACTTGATCTTACCAGAAAACTACTCAAATTCCCAGGAAATCCCACATATGGCTTCTCTATTCTCTCTGCTCCCCTCCTTTGTTCTTTGTCTTTTTCTCCGTCTTGCTGCTTTCTTATCGTTGTCGTTGCCATAGAATCATTTCCATAGCAACTAGCTCCCTGAGAGTCAATTTCAAAACACAAAGCGCGCTTTATTCTGCACAACCAAGCATATTAGACCATAAAATCATAGAAATACGCTCTTTCTCTGTTTTAATGAAAACTTTTCTACTTTATTTCTAGTGCCCCTTTTATCAACATATACGGAACACACGTGTACAGAATATATATTGAGAGTCCTTCGTTCCAGAAAACACGTATGCTTTGTCAGTGCTTTTGGCGGTACTGCTTTTTGCTCACACTCGGTGTGACACAAATTAGGACGCTGCAGGCGGCGTATGATATTGAGAATAAATCAGTAAATAACAGAGAAAATAAAGAATATGGGCTGCATAAAATAGACCAAATAGACGCGTCAAAATGGGCATATGTTCCTAAAGATGACACATTAGACATTATTTTGGAGAACACATTAGGGGATGTATTAGGAGCAACAAATTTATATACGGAAAATAGTGAAAATGAAAACAGTGCATTAGTAGAATTGAATCCAGAAACGTTTAGTTCAGCGCTTTCTCGTGGTTTTTGGTAAGTATAGACAAAAATAAAGAACAGTGTCAAAAATATGCAATGGACAGAGTAAAAGGCTTGAAGATATATGGCGCATATATACACGCATATACACGCATACACATCGTATATAGTGTCAATACACAGTGCATATATACGCATATAGCTGGTATAAAGTACATATACAGCCTTATGAAGCGAATCTAACGCATATGCTTGAATGTATGCGTGCAAAATGTATATAAAACGCATATATCAAAGCAATAATTTGATAGCAAAAAAAGTATGTTTACAAAGCATGTATAAGGATTAAGTGCATTTTTAAGCAAAAAATCAAATCTAAGAATCCAACATATATACAAGACATGAATATAGTCAATTAATGCCTGCTTTATAGAGTCAGTGCTTTAATAAGTTGGTGCTTTAACAAAAACACGTGCTTTGACGCATGCATTTACAGTGTCATATATTTAATACTTTAAAAATATATACTGTACTTTGCTCAAAGTTTTAGCAAATATATTCTAGGCATTATACAAGCATTCTGGCATATATATTATGAAGCTTAATATATCCAAAATACATGGATTTGACAAGTAGATATGGTTTAAATTTATTCAATAAAAAAGTAGAATGCATATAACATGTGTATGATTGGTGTTTTAATATATAGATGATAGAATTTTAGCTTGTTTTTATTTCCTGTTGTTTTCTATACAGGAATAATTTTAATCCTCAACAGTGATATTAAAGATCAACAAAACAATTTAGAATGTGTTTAGTGCTGCATAGACAATGTTACATAAACATTGTTTGAGCAATATTTCTCTGATAACAAATTTAGAGTGATTACAATAATGCTATGATATTATATTATCAATACAGGTCCTTATACTTTTTTGCATCTTCATGCTAACAACATTACAAAATAATAATAAAAATGCTATATTGTGACACTTTTATGAATCCATAACTATATTACATTCATATTGGTAATACAATATTAACATTCTATTTTAGGTTAATTTTATTCTTTTCACCGTCATGTTCTTATTGTGCGAGTCTTAGTAAGATATATTAAATGTAATACAAAAGCTAATAGGCCAGAGCCTTTTTGGGAATCAGCAGCAAAATCTGCTTTAATTTATTCGGCTTCATATGACTTTCATTTTGGGGAGGTGAATTGTTTATCATATAGATGTAAGTCATAACATTTAGCACGAAATTCATGATGCAGTTTTAAGCCTAGAAAGAAGTTGAACAGTTGTTAGTTGGCATCATTAACAATATCCGTTGATCAATTATACAATATTAGTGTTTGATCGACTATTTGCCTACATTTTGCTCATTACATACAACTTCAGTGCAATAATTTAATATATTTTACTAATACTAATGAATCAACAGCATTTTGCAAAGACTTAAATGTCGCTTACGTTCCGAAGCTCGTATTGTAAGGCCCTTTTGCAGCAATTTTCGATGACGCATCTAAAATAGTTTTTCAAAGCGTCTCTTTGCAATTTTCTGCTGCTTTACTTTTTATATGATGCGAATTAACAGTAGTTAGTTATAAGCGCGGTAAACAGGATGAAGAGCTACTTCTTGAAACAATATCAGTATCTGCTGTAGATCAAATTCTTGCTTTTATTTATTCAAAACTTGAAAAAGAGCAGCAGACAACGTCACCTGATACTCCAAAACAAGACATTGATTTAGCACATTCACGCACATTAGTGAACGAATATGGAAAATCGGTGACTATTACATTACATAATTTCACGTCTTTGGTACTTAGTGGACATCACGGATGGCTTATTCGGTTTTTTGTGCCTTCATGTCCATATTGTGCTCGTATGCTTGGTGACTGGAAACGCCTAGCCATGTCTTTGCGAAGAAGAATGAATGTCGGAGACGTCAATTGTGATGAAGAAAGAGAACTTTGTACTAAATTGAATATTAGCGCTGTTCCCGCTTTATTCTACTATAGAGGTCTTTATAGCTTTCAATACAAAGGTCCTAAGAAGTATTATAATCTTAGGTTGTTCTCTTTGAAAGTATTATTGTATATCTTTGCCTTACTTTATACCTATCTAACTTTTGAAAACAGGTCAAACATAGTAAACGTCAATGATTCCAAAACATTTAATAAATATTATGCAAAATATCTTGTCTTTTTTATATACTTTTGTCCTCATGAAGACTATTATGATAATGTAATCAACCCTCCTTAGCTTTACCTTAAAAGCTTAAATAATTAATTTATCGAAATTCTAATTGTTTCTTTAGGATATGCTTCATTGGTTCTCCATAGTATTGATTGGAAAAGCACCATTACTTAAGATCTCAAATTTTTCTATATTTAAAGGCCTCTCTTTAAACAATCAATATTCTTCTCTTGTAGCCATTCGCGATCATCAAGTAATACGTTATCCTGCTCAAGACTCGGGAAGTATGCGAGACAAAGAAGCTCTTCTTGAATGGATGCGAGATATTTGGTTACCTGTTTTTCCAGAATTAACAGTTATCAATATTGATGAAATAACGAAAAAACATATTGTTGTTTTAGTTGTATTTTATCAATCTGGAGAGTCAAAGCAGAAAACAAATCTAATTAAAAGCATTTTGCGTGAATGGCAATCTAAACATTCTAAAACTGTAAAAAACTCTGAAAATAATGCATATTTAAATTCAATACAATTTGCTTGGGTAAATGGTATAACTTGGAAAAAATGGCTATATAAAAAATTCAGACTAAGAAAAACCGATGATGAAGCAAAAGTTATTTTTTATAAACCAATGGTAGTTATTCTCTTATTTATTGACTTATATACTAATATATAAAAAGGAAAAACGATATTGGAGTAAACATTCGAATAATTCTTATATTAAATTAAATAAAAGATCTGTTTTGGATTTTCTCGAAATTGTATCAAAATACACAGGAAAGGGCACGCCTGATGCTACTGGAAAAGAAAGAGATCGTTTTAAGAAAAAACGTTACTATATTGCTATTACTATTTATGTGATTACAGTTATAATTTTGGTTGTATGTTTGGTTCTTGTTTTGAAAAAGATAAAACAATGGAAGCGGAAAAAAACTACGGTTGATAATAAGTTTTTGGTAAGCAGATTTGATTAAAATACCGTTTTTTTGTACATGTTTTATATGTTCCCATGTATTTTTAGAAAAACGTATAGCATATTCATTAATTATAACTTCAATTATCCTTTATTTCATCTATACCAATAATGTCTACCCATTTTTTCCCTTTTAATTCATTGTAAATTTCATCCTTTAAACGTCTAGGAAATCTAGGTCCTTCATAGCTAATTTACATTAATTTTAGAAGTTTTATACAAATATAACTTTCCCAAAGGCAGTATAACATTGAACTAAAGAAGCACCAGCACGAGCATACTCCACAGCATCCTTTCCTGATGAAATCCCGCCACAACCTATAATAATAAAATCTTTAGGTAACTTTCTCCGTAAAGCTCTTAAAATATTAAGAGCCAATGGTTTTAAAGGAGGCCCTGAAAGGCCGCCTTGTTCATGTATAAACCGATCTATTATTTATTTAATTAATACTTTATTTATATATTTAAAATACCATCCTTAAGGCTCTTTGGCCTTTGTATTGTAGTGTTTGAGACAATTATTCCATCAATTGGTATCCTTTTAATAACATCAACAATATCATCTAATTCAGAGTCATTTAAATCAGGTGCTATTTTAATACATAAAGCAGGTTTTGGATCAGATAAAAGATCACGTTCTTGAATAGCCTTTACAAATTAAAAAATCTAACTAACGTATCGAGAGTTTACCGCTAACAAAAGCGCTTCAAGGGAATCCTTTTGTTGGAGTTGCCGTAACCCCGGTGTATTGGGACTTGATATATTCATTACTAAAATATCTGCATACGGCCCCAAACGACGTATACCCTTTACATAATCATTTATTTCATCTGAATCCTTATTTTTTCCAAGATTAATCGCTAGAAGCTTATTTCTCCTAAGACTTTTTGGAATATCCAAAAAATTTATTGATTCTACGCTCTTGGCTAGCTGTGCTAGTTGGGAAATAGACATTTTCCTCAACTCAGGACAATGATCAGCTGCATATTTAAGAATCCGATTGTGCAAACGCCGTATTACGATATCATAGCCATCGGAATTAAATCCATACCGATTAATTGCTGCAGCATCCTTGTTCAAACGGAAAAAACGAGGCGGTGGGTTTCCCGGCTATCCCACTCATTATCTACAGACAGAAACATCCTCTTCTCTTACTTGAGCACGCGGTGTCACTGTCCCAATCTCAATGCACCCAAATCCAAGATCTAACAGCCCATCTATAGCCTCTCCTTGCTTATCCATCCCCGCTGCAAGTCCCACAGGATTTGACACCGTACGCCCCCAAATCTTGATCTTTTAGACTCAAAAAACACTAATATACTCCTCATACATTCAGCATTAATGCTGTATCATCTGTTTTCTTATCCCATGGCCCCAATCCCCATTGAAGAACCTTCAAAGCAATCTGATGTCCTATTTCTGCCGGAAAAAAAGTACGTAGCACAAAGTTCGTTCCATACGTATGAATTCCTGCACGAGAATCCGTATAATAAAACACAAAAAGCCCTGAAAGCCCTGCAGCAAGTATTCCTGAACTCACACGTTTTATCAAAAACAGCGTCCGCAAATATCTATCAATTATTACTGATATCCAAAATCCGTCCAAAGTACCGATAACGTCCCAAAGATATAAAAGGCGTACGCTCAATCATGATTTTCAAACAAGTAAACCGTTCAACGTAAAAAAAACCAGATAAAATAGCGAGTTAAAATAAGAGTAAAAAGACGATATTGTGCACAAATATTGGGGAAAACGATGTGTTTTTAAGTAGTTTTGAGGCATAAATATATTATTTATGATTTTTGCTGCTTCATAATATATTTGCAAAAAGTGCAAAGTGCATATACTCCGAAAAAGGGAGAAAAAAAGCAGAAAAAAAGGCAAAACAAGCATTCAAAGACATTATATAGAATATATATATATATACAGAAAGAATAGCACGGCCATACAATGCTTTAAAATAAGCCTAAAGAGTATTTGGTTTTTTCCGGCACAAAAACCACATAAAAAACGGTGTAAAAGCTGCTCCAGAGGAAACCAATAGAAAGAAAGCACAGAGAAGAAGAAGAAGAAACTTTCTAGCACTTATCCGGCAAAAAATGAGCAAAAACTGAACAAAATTTATATTTTTAATATTTTTGCAGTCAATGAACTCGGATTACAAAGCACGGAAATTTAACATCGTATCAATTTTAACGACGGATTTTTTAATATTAAATAAGAACAAGGGATACGAGTATAAAAAAGAAATATTGGCCTATGAGTGCACGAAAACACATAGGGAACAGGAAATAAGATTTTTTTGTTTTTCCCAGGGGATTAAAACCCGGTTTTTGGGGAATTAAAAGACAAAAATACGGGAATTTGTTTTAAGGATTAAAAAAGTTTAAAATGAAGTTTGGAGATGCAGAAAAAAGAGATATAGCAGAGGAAGAAGAGTTCCATGAATTATTTGAGAAAAAATGTGAAAATAGCAGAGTTTTATTTGAAGAAAAAGCGTCATGGACAGAGAATCTAAATTTTGAAACAAAATTTGACAAAGATAATTTTTTTCACTGTATTGAGGAAAAAGAAGAATACAGTGAAAATGAACAGGAGGCAAAGGAGATAGAGAAAGCACCTGAAATCTACGGATATGATGAAAGAGATGAAAAAGAGATGGAAATACCGATTTATTTATCGCATTTGGGAAATCAGGGTAAGTAAAGCAGTTTCTCGAGTAAAAATAATGGGAGCGTTTTATATTTAGATAATATACATAACGAGATATATAATGCATGCCTTGGAGAATCTACAAATGAATGGAAAACAATGGAATATTTAATGTCGAATGATTTAGAATCGGAAGAGGAAGACCAATATATGAGGATGCCATTAGCGAATGAATGGCAAGAAGAGAATTCGAAAGGATACACAAAGTTGAATCTGGATGAAAATGATTTATCCGATGAATCTCTGGATGAAAAGACGTCATATTTGTTTTCTCATGAAACTGCGGGAAACAACGATTTAACGATTCTTTCACAAATGGAGTTTACGAAAGATCTTCTTAGTGAAGAACAGAGAATAGCGTAATTTTCCCGGTTAAAAATCTAAGAAAAAAGCTTACATTGAAGTTATGTTAGCCTTTGTAAATTAGTTCTTGTAGAGATGATTCAAGAGATTTCATCATTGCCTCTACCTCTTAGAAGGAATAATGGGCATATGTTTATAAGTGCTTCTCAGAATATGGAACTGTGGAGTCAAAAGATACTGGCAAGACTATACGCTCATATGGACATTTCGCCAGACGGTAAGATGAAAATAATAAATAATTCATTATTAATGCCGAAAAAGAACAAGTAATGGTCGAAAGATTATCTAAACATGGTGTTGTAGTTAGTGACATGGCATTTATACTCATGTCGTCTACACATACTAATCACCCTACTTATATCTCTTCGAACAATTACGGTGATTTGAATGCCGAAGAGCCTCCATTATTCGTATCAAATATTAACGCGCTCAAAAATTCATCTGATTTTAGTAATAAAGATATTTTGAAGTTAGATATACGTTGGACAATTTTATGTGATCTTTTTCTTTTATTAGTAGCGGATTCCGTCTATGATTCTCGTTCAAGAGTTTTTTTGCAAAGGCTAGGGAAAACACTTTCAGTTTCTGCTTTGGAAATTACCATGTTTGAAAAAAGAATTACTGATGAATTAGTTATTCAAGAAAAATTCGAAACCTCTAAAAATAGAGATGCTGTTGTAATAAGGGATAATTTGCCGAAAAATAAACGGTATATGTTAATGGCTTTAGCTACTATTAGCGGGGGTTTAGTAATTGGGCTTTCGTCAGGGATACTAGCGCCTCTTATTGGTGCAGGGTTAGGAGCAGCATTTACAACTATCGGTGTTGCAGGAACTACTGGGTTTTTGGCAGGATCAGGAGGAGCAGCTTTAATAACTACTGGAGGTATAAGCTATTCTTTTCATTTGTTTTATTAATGAAATATTTAAAGGGGTCGTTACTGGAAGTAGTATTGCAGTTAAAAAGATGTCTAATAGAATTAAAAATATTGAAACTTTTGAATTTAAGCCTCTTTATGACAATAAACGCCTTAATCTTTTAATAACAGTTCCCGGGTAAAATATTATTAATAATTTAAATATTGATATCTAATTCATTCAGTTGGATGCTTAATGAAGATGATGTTAGACTTCCATTTTCCACTATAGATCCAATTATGGGTGATGTTTATTCAGTAAATATAAAATGATTTTTTTCTATAATAATCATTTCATATAGGTATTATGGGAACCAGAAATACTTCAATCAATGGGGAAAAGTATTAATATTCTTGCAACAGAGGTTTTTTTTATTTTTTTTTGAATGCTATGTTAACCATGAAAGATTTTAACACAATCTTTACAGCAAGTTCTTGGACAAACAGTTTTAGTTGCTTTAATGAACGCTTTGCAGTGGCCATTAATGTTAACCAAACTGGGGTATTTGATAGATAATCCATTTATAACATCTTTACAACGTGCAAAAGCTGCCGGTATTGTAAGTTATATTACATTTGAATTCGATTTTTAATTACATAAAAGGTATTAGCAGATATTCTTCTTCATCGGAAATTAGGAGTTCGGCCTATTAGTTTAGTTGGTTTCTCTTTAGGTTCTCGAGTAATATATTATTGCCTTTTAGAATTAGCTCGAAAACATGCATATGGTATTATTCAAGATGTTTATTTATTCGGTACACCTGTTGTTATTAATCAAAATAACTGGATCAAAGCATCATCAGTTGTAGCAGGTCGATTTGTTAATGGCTATATCACAAATGATTGGGTTTTGGGATGCTTATTTCGGATTACATACAGTGGAATAGGACGTATAGCAGGATTACAACCTATTGAAAAATTGCCTAATATAGAAAATCTTGATCTAACTGATTTGGTAGACGGCCATATGGTGAGACTTTCTAAATTATATATATATATATATATGGTTAACGTTATATTAGTATTATCGTGAAGCGATGCCAAAGCTTATGAAAAAAGTAGGATGGGTTATTCGAAGTGAAGAATTCGAAGAAATCGAAGTTCCTGATCCAGATAAACATAGAGAAAGACAAAGAGAGTTGCTGGAAAGTATAGAAATTGCGAAAAAAAATATAAAACATTCAAAAAAGATATCTAAAAATTCAAATCTAAGAAAATTGAACATCTTTCGTAAAAAAGAAAAAAATGCTATAAATTCTAATACTTGCAACAATGTAAACAAACAGTTGAGTTCTCCAAGCAGTCCTTTGTCAAAAGATCATTATGCATCTTCAGATATGGAGAAATTGCAAAAATTAAATTGCAATTTTAATACTAAAGAATTTCAAGATGTTTTTGCAACGCTTAACCTTGAATCTACAGAAACAGATAATGTAGAAAAAACTACATAAACTGAAAATGCAAATGATGTAGCAGTTTTGAGCACACGATAAATCTCAATCATATTCAATATTTTTAATATTGAGGAAAAAAAAATTTTGGATCTAAAAAATATTTATACAATCAGAATCATATAAAAACAGTGAATTTATTCCATAATATGGAGAAAAATATAATAATAATGTTTGGATAATAGTTTTAATAGTTTAATTAAATCTTCATTTTAATTGCTAAATTTCGAAATATATAACATAAAATGTTTATATATAATTAGGTTTGGAGCTTGATACCATGCTTTTTGTAAGAGTTATAATTTATTTGTTTAAATATTAAATTTAATCATTAGACATTTCTGTATCTTCTAACCCTATTATGTTTTTACCTATAATTTCATTTGTATCAGATATGTTAACATTGTTTCCATAAGTATTCCTAACAGCTCTACTTTGTAGAGTATTCCATATTCTAACAATACCATTACTTCCTGCAGCAACTAGCGAAAACATTGTTTCTTTATCAAAAGAAAATTGAGCCGAAAAAACTTTACCTACACCAATATCTTTTGATGAAATCATACTCGGTCCCCCTTCACTTCCATATGTATTCCATAATTTAATCAATTTATCTGTTGATCCAGTTATAAAATACCCTTTAATGAATGAATTAATGTCAAATGCAGAAACAGGTCCATCGTGAGCTTCTAATCTCCAAATTGGATTTACATGTTTTGAATTACTTGAAAGATTTCTAGTATCAAATAAATAAACCACTCCAGAATCAGTGCATACCTGAATTTATTATTTTTTAATCAAAACTTTCATTATCTTACATAAAAATGAAAAGAATTATGTAAATCCCATCTTACAGATTCTATATCACTGTTCAGATCCCATTTATGTATATTAGACATAGAAGAACGTGAATCATATATCATACATGTATGATCAAAACTTCCGGATAATAATAATGTTGTTTCTAATGGATGCCATTCAATATATGATACTTTATCACTATGGTAAACATATGAATCAGTACAAGTACATGATTCTAAATCCCATATTTTTATTGAGGTATCAGCAGATCCAGATGCCAAAATATTTCTATGATGTTTATTTATAGATAAACTTAAAACAGAATCTACATGATATTTTGAACTAATTTTTTTGTTCTTTCCCTTCTTACTTTTTTTCTTTTTCTTCGGATTTCCAAGTATAGCAGTAGGATATAAAGGATCAATAATATCTAAATCCCAAATTTCTATATCAGGATCTAATGTTCCTATTGCAACAAAATTTCCAGAAATATCAGATTCATTGTAAGGTTTATAATTAAACCACTCTAAAGATAAAGGAGGAGCTGAAAGCATTATATCATGATGCACATACAAGTTATCTTCAGGTGCTTCATAAATATATATTTCAAGATAAGAAATATCATCTTCTGTTTTAGCAGATAAAATAATATAATCAGTCGGTAATATTTGAAGCTCCTCTTTCTCCTCATGAGAACTGTCCTTTTATATCTTAATATAATACTAAAAACATACTATTATACATCTTTTAAAACAATATATGGATCATCTTCATTTTCATAATACGTCAAATCTTTAATATTTGTAAATATTCCCATGCCTAAAATTATTAAAAGCCAGGTTAAGATCATGAACTATAATTATACGCTGATCTTCATCAGAATCCATGTCATAATTCTGTAAATCATATTTTTTTATTACTTCTTCATCTTCAGACATAATTCCACTATTGACATATTAAATAAAGAAAAATAATATTTTAGAAAAACCCTACTCATTATTTTTTTCATTTTCCTTTTTTTCATGGCTCTTTTTTACATTTTCTACTTGCAGATCAATCAATTTATGTATTTTTTTATATTCATTTTCATCAAAAACATATTTTCTTGGAAATTCTGCAGCAACACCACGTGGAATGAAACTAACAGATGAAATTAAGGATACCATTTAATATAAGTAATATTAATATCTTTAAATCATTTATTTTTGCTCATTTATTTAATTAATTTAAATATCAAAATCCGTTCAATTTGTAATTCAAGTAATGATTTTTTTAAATGAAAAAACATAAAAAAATGTATTCTAACGAATTTATCAAATTATCAAATATTAAACATATTTTTACAAAAATAAAGATTTTTACACTTTAAAATTTATCAATATACAATTTAGCCTTAGATTTTTTGTTTTAATTATTTCCTCATAACCATTAGAAATAAATAATAGAATCTTGAACTCAAATGCCAAGAAAAATTTTAACTTCTAACAAAAACCTTAAAGTTTTTTGTAAAAAAATTAATAAAGTATTAAAAAAAATAAATATTAACAAATATTAACAAAAAACAACTCTAAAACAAAAAACTAAACATACATGCACTAAACTTTATTATCAGATACATTAACACTATCATCACCTTTAGCGTTATGAGAATCTTCTACAAAATTCTTGTAACGTCTACGACGAACTACTTGTTCTTTACGCATGGTAACAGGCCGCTGTGTATGATGCAATTTTTCATAAAGACCACATGCATTACACACAGGTTTACCAAACTCATTTTTACGCCATAAAGATGTCTGAGTAACTTGACAATTTACACAAACCATTTTTGCAGATGATCTTAATTGAGAATTAGGTAGCTTCTTATGACGAGACCCGAAAGGCCTCATATACTTATAATGCTTCAAATAAAGTCCACAGGCATTGCTAAATAAAAATTACTATTTTAAAATAAAGCTAAAATCAATATTACCATAATAAATATTTCTTATCAGGTGTACGCCGCCACAATGGTGTTTCGTCTACACCACAATTAAAACACATATTTTGTTTCATATTAGAATTATTTATAAAAAGCATTTTTTGAAATCCGGAGAAATCATTTGTATCAGTCATCATAACATTATTAGACGGAAGAAAAGTGTCTGGAACATGCTGTGAATGAAAGCCATTATTCATATTAGCCGAAGTTGACAACACTTCAGTATCCACTGAATAAATTCCAACATCAGATGATAAACACTCATTTTGCCTTGAGATATGATCAACATTATTAACATTAAAAAATCCAGTGTTATTTTCGTAATCGAAAAACGATGTTAAAGGATCCGTTGTTGAATAACTGATAACAGGAGTGCACATTGGACTACACCCATAATGTTCTTGATTTCTAATTCCTGGTACATAATTATATTTTTGAAAAGTATTCCCCTGATTCATATTCTGAGAAGCTAGTAAAGCAGACCTTTGCAAACTGTTTATATTTAGATCATATATAACATTTTCTTTTGTATCTAGATATTTGTTTTGAGAAAAATAAGGATTTACTTCAGAGAAAAATGGTCTATTATCCCTCATAAAAGGATACTTTAAAAACAAAAAACACGAATCATCCATGGTGTTTGAATTAAACGACATTTTGTTATAGTCGTTATCTCTAAGTGCTATATTATCAACGTTAATCAACATCATTTCCGACCTAATAAATTTTATCAGAACCACTAAGCAGATATTTATACTCATACATGATTCAATCCTGTTCCAAAGAAAAATGGCATTGCAGAAAAACTTAGAAATTGAATAATTTAAATTTTACTTAAAAAATTAAAATATCCATTACTCTAATTTCTTAGCTGAGAAGGATCGGTTAAAAAAATTCACTATTTAGGGTTAAACCCTTAAACAAATAAGATTTATAAACCTGTAATAATATATATTTTGCTTTAATACAAAAAACCACATATTTAAAACAAACGTTTTCAAAAAGGAATAAAAAAAATTGAAAATTTTCTTAAATTAACTACTTTAATCTTTTATATAAATTCGAAGACGGATGAAAAAACCAACAAAAATTATATATAGAAAAGCTAAATATTAGTATGTATTGTATAGAAATAGTAAAAGAAAGTAAACACCAAATGCAATTAATGAAAATACTACAATTGTCAATATTCAAAAAAACTTAAATCAAACAAGCAATGTTTCGAAGACATAATCAATTCTAGAAAATTTAATAAAACAAATAGATTATTATGGTTTTTGATTTAGAAATTTAATACTTTTTTTATATAAACATGAATTAAAAATTCTTACCAAAAAATACATAAACTGTAGTTTATAAAAAAAACATAATAAAACACGAAAATTAACAATATCTATATTGCAATTTATCTTTTTGAATATAAAGGAAACTCCTGTATCAGATCCTTAAAATGTATAAAAAAATCTAAAAATTTCGAAATTACTAAACCTTTTATAGAACAAAGATAAAAAAATAATTTTTTTGAATAATTCAACAACCATTAATCACAACATATCCATATTAATTTAAATGACTCATTAATTTCAATTTTAAAACTTCTTAAAAATATTAACTTAGCTTTTCACAGAAATGATTTAAATAGTTAATGATTATAATTTTTTAATCGTAACAAAAATAATACAATTTTTATATAGACTCAAGAAGGGCTAAAGCGAGTTTCAATTCATGAGTTGCTGTTTTAAGGTCTTCAAAATTCAAAGCACTAATTGCCCATCTTGCATGCTTTTGCGCTTTTTCAATCTTTTCAATTCTATTTTCAATAATCTGTATATTGGAAGTAGAAATACAAGACATTTCACTCGATGCTTCTTTATTTTCTTCAACCTTTTTTGTACATAGATCAAAAGTTTCTATGTTTTTCAAAGATAATGAATCCTCTGTAGATAACTTTATCTCTCTATCATCGGAGTTTGACAAGAGATCTTTTGATAAACTATTCCTATCCACTGTTTTTTCAGAAGCATTTAGCAATTCTTTTTCTGGCAATAACACTAACTCTGAATCATCTTTTGCATCAAATAATACATCATTTGGATCTTTCCCACTCCGATAAACCTTGATAATGTCAATTGCACACTTCTTAGCATATTTAATTTTATAAAGCACCTATTCCCTTCATTAATTAACCATTCATTATATAATCCATGCATACATCTTGACTCAATTCTCCCCATATTCTCATCACCTCAAAAAAATTGACTGCTGCTAAAAATCCTTTAGAGGTTTGACTATATTTTTGCCCTTAGACTGAGTTGTCGATAAAAAATACGAACTTACGGAGAAATACGTTTCATTCGTATATCTTCATCTGCATTTCTAAAGACTTCCTCAGAAAACTTCTTCATATATGCCTTGCCCGCTGCTTCATCTTGAATTTTCGATTGATATACAGGGTCCTCTTTAATCTATACTGTTCAGTATTCCGATAATACAAAAATATGCATCAGCACATTCTATTACGCATTTTATCGCAGTATAGTCTTGCATTCATGCATTAGCCTATATGCAGCATACCATAACCCAGCAATATATGCAAGGCTCTGTATACATATATATGCACTGCATACACAACTTATAAGCAGATACACACTCTGTATGCATATCATGTGTTCTATAGACATATATACGCATATATGCGCCCCAATAGCTTGATCTGCGCCGCATTTAAGCCCTCAGCGCACTTATCTGCTAAAATATCATGCCATACACCTCTCAAAAGACTTGTTTTCCAAAAAAAAAAACAAATATATGCACTCATAATAGCATTCCATGTGTTCAAGACCAAGTATATCCGCTTAAAAGCCCATTGAATTCATTCAAAAACACATTCAAGTGCATTCAGATGCATTGTATGCGCCCAATTCCTCTCTGCTACATACCCGTTCAAGCTTTTCAACAACACATTCAAGATATGCTTCAGACTCCTTTGTTTTCAGCTCCATCTCAAGTCCCAACTTAGCAGCCCAAAAACTACCTGTTTATCGTTTAAATATGATAGAAAACACATACAAAAACATACAATAGTAAAAAACCAGTTTATCAACGTTTTCCATCTCTTCAGCACGCTTAATAAAAGGCTCAATACGCTTTAATTCAGTTGGAAGCACTACAGCCATTATTTCTATCTGCTTCGATCTAAAGCTTAAATCTTAAATTAATGAATATCGGAACGTCAGACAAGAAATTAAAATCTATTTTTATAAAAAATATGCAGTTTTTATGGATATTTGTGCTTATTTTTACAGGATTAAGCCATGTACAATCACTTTATGATTCTAGTGACCGAGTCAAAGTGGTAAAACGGGTAGAACTTGAGAATATTTTAAAAGTATCGAAACATATTTCAGTAGTAGAATTTTTTGCGCCATGGTGCGGATATTGGTAAGTTTTAGAGGATTATATTGAGCAGAAAGGACAATAACTAAGAATACAAATAATTAGTAAGCAATTTGCGCCGATTTACAAAATGTTTGCGGGAAAAGTATCGGATTTTATCAATGTGATTGTAAAAAAGCAAGAAATTTGGATATAGGGCGTAATTGGAAGTAGGCAGTAGACTGTGATGATCAAGAGAATGGGCCTTTGTGCCAGACATATAATGTGAAAGGTTTTCCTACGGTAAAAATAATAATTCCTGGAAAAAATGGGTTAAGAATCGAGGGTTAATAAGATGTTTATTTTTTTCATCTTGACATAGCCTAGATTATCAGGGATCAAGGACATATAGTGATTTAATGAATAAGGTATCTTCAGAAATAACAGACTATACAGCAAAAATTTCTACAGGCGTTGATTTATTTTTAAATAAACGTGTATTAACAAACCTTTTATTTTGCAGAAATTCTTAATTAATTAGAATGGGAAAGCGAAGTTATTATTATTTACATCTAAAAAAACACCAAATGCTTTTTTTAAAGTACTTTCAATGGAATTTCAAGACTATGTGTCATTTGGATTGATCCATGAAAGTTACAAGGAAGCTGTCCAAATATTTAATATTTCAAAATTTCCATCTATTGTCCTTGTTTTTGAAGAAGGCAAAGATTCAATATTTTATTCAGGTATCATTTTTCTAAGCATTTATAAAAGTTATATAGACATACTTAGGTGAAACAACGTACAGAAATATATTCAACTTTCTCGAAAAGTATGTTAAAGTTGAAAAGAAAGAAGAAACTGCACCTGAGACTAAGAAAGATTTTACTCGTATTATACTCTATTTTCTATTATGCAAGACTAAAGAAGAATAGTAATAGAATTACAGTCAGTGAATGAATTCCTTGAAAAATGTATAACAGGGCATGGATTTAGTATCATTGGAATATCGTCATCACCTTCAAATTTTGATTTTTTAAAAAAAATTGCTAAAAAACATAATAAATTTAAATATTTTTTTATTGATTCAAGCAAAAAGCATGTTAATACTATATCGGAAATATTAGAACTGCAATTTGAGGAATTAAAAGTCATACTAGTTAATGGAAAAAAGAGATGGTATGTTGAGCTCGTTGAAAATTCAGAAGAGAAGCTTTTAGAATTAATATCTAGAATAACATTAGGGGATAAAATTGAAAAGAAAAAATTAAATGAAAAAGTTATACAATCGGCTTCAGAGTCTAAAAAAGAAGAATTGTAATTAAAATATATCGAAATATTTTTTTCTTGTTCAGAATTTCTTTTAATGTGATTAGAAGAATCTATGAAGAAAACTATTTCCTAGTCTACGAAACATATTGTAAGAATAATTGGAATTTAAAAATTTCTCTGAAATATCATCTATCCATTTATTTTTTTGGTCCTTATTACATCTATAAATTATTAAAAACATAATAAACAAATCCTTATTTCTTCATTCCTAGTAAATGCCAGTGCGTTCCCACCACTTAAAAGAAGAGCAATGATAATAACAATTAGCCATAAAAAATTAAACTTTAAAAAAGCAATAATTCCGAAAACAGCCCAAATAACAGGCACTAAGTATAGGATAAACCAAAAAATCCTAGAATCAGTAACATTCTGTTTATTCTGTGGCTATTTAACTACATTAACTTGATTAAAAAATAAAAAAATACTACATCAGCACTTTCAAAAATCCATATACTTTCACCTTCCTGAAAAAACATTAGAAAAAAATACTAAGAAATTATAAAACAAACAGAATTTGTCTCATTCCACCATCGCAATCCAACCAAAAGCCTTCCAGAAACATTTTTAACTGTCCAAAAATCAAAAGCTAAAAAAATAATAATCAAAATAAATATTAAGATACTGATATTCATATATAAGAATAATGTATTTACAACCATAAAATACATACAAATCATGAAAAATCAAAAACCCAAAAAGATAAGTCAAAATAGCCAGAAAACGAAAAAGAAAAAAAAAAAAAAGCGCAATTGGATGTGATGATAACTGGAAAATAGATTGAAACTTGTGTTTATAAATATACGGGTTCTCTTCTACATATATATCATGTTGTCCTCTCATTTCCTCTTAATTCAGTCATTAATTTCTAATAAACCAAAAATACTTACTATGGATAACGACGTAGTATTAACGATAACTCATCAAACGTCAAAAAAATAAAATATTTGAATAAAAACAAATTAAAAGAATGTCAATTAAAACAGATACAATTTATGAAATACAATCAACAGAAGATTATCAGAAGTTTGTTTTTTCATGTAAAGATCAAGTTATTGCATTAAATTTTTATGCAAACTGGGCTCAGCCATGTCAATATATGAATAATGTATTTCAGGAGCTATCATTGAAATTTTCTGATATAAAATTTGCAAATGTAAGTGAAAAGGATATAGAAATATATTTTTTAAGCTAAAAAGAACAAAGATCAATGCAGAAGAACTTGAAGAAATTTCAGAGTCGTTTGAGATATCGGTAGTGCCATTTTTTATTATATTACAGGTAAAGCTGAATGGAATTTATATAGTAATCGTAATTTTAATTATTAAAGCAAGGAAAGGTGCTTACAAAAGTGTCTGGTGCAAATCCACCAGAACTGACAAAAACAATTGCACAATTTTCAAAAAAGACAGCTGCACCTTTAATGGAATCATCTACACCTTTAAATGAAAAACCTAAAAGCAATGCCACAAATGTTTTAATTGATAAAGAGAATGAATATGAAGACTTGACAAGTCGGCTAGAAAAGCTTGTTAAAGCTGAACCTGTCATGCTTTTTATGAAAGGAACGCCAGATAATCCTCAGTGCGGATTTAGTAGACAGATAGTTGACATTCTTAATGATCTTAGTGTTAAATATGGTGAGCAATTTTGTTTATTTCATTAAGTCCTTTAATTTTAAAGGATTCTTCAATATTCTTTCAGATCAGGAAGTTAGAGAAGGATTAAAAGAATTCTCCAACTGGCCTACGTATGTAAACACAATATATTTATTTTATTTGAACCTTTTAGATATCCGCAATTATATATCCAAGGGAACCTCTGTGGCGGACTTGACATCGTTCGTGAAATGATTAAAACTGGAGAAATCCAAAAATTGCTTCAAGAATCGGGTATACCATTTACTTAAAATCTATTATCTCTGTTGTTATTTCTTATTAGCGTCACATGTAAATATATTTATTATATATAGATCATACTAACGTTTTATTTAAAAATGACCAAAATTCATTATTTAAAAAAGACTTTAGAATTACCATATCTTTAAAATTGCAAAATTTTTTTTCACAAAATATTATATACATATATCTTTTTTTAACTATTCAATAATTTTATCATAAAATTACACTTATCGATATACTCTACAATTTTCAATATTTACTTATAAAAGATGGCTAAATCTCAGCTTAAACAGCTAAAAACAGCTTTAAAAGAAGCAGGAATATCTATAAGTAATAGACGTACAAAGAAAAAAAAAAATCATAAAAATCCAATAGATAGAGCATCTATATTAAAAGATATTAGATCACAAGTAAAAAAATATTTAAGTTAAAAAAAGAATACTAAAGATTTTAGTTTAACCATTATGAAAAGAAAATTAATAAAGTGAAGCATGATGTTGGTGGTCGCAAGCTTAGAGGAATTGAAGGACGACCAATGGAAAGCCATCAGGCAGGAGAAGAAAAAGTAAAACTTGTAAAATAAATCTAATTTGTTTAACAAAACATCTTTAGAGGAAAAAAACAATTCTTGTAGATATGTCAAGAAGAAATAAAGAAGGTGGTATTATTGATCGTCGTTTTGGAGAACATAACACACATCTTTCTTTAGAAGAGAAAATGTTGCAACGCTATGCAGTTGAAAAACAGGTTTTTATATGTTTTTTAAAAATAAAACAATTAAAGAATATTTTCAGAAACTTCATAAGAAAAGCAGCATTTATAATCTTGAAGAAGATGATGATTTAGGGTATTTTGGGCAGTCTTTTGAAGAAATCGAAAATTTCGAAGATGTTATAGATATGGATGAAAATAATGATGGTACTTGGTATTTATACTTTTTCATTTTATAACTGAAAATTAAAAGGAGATATTGATTTCGAGACAGTGAATGATATGCATTTTGGGGGATTTAAAGATTCAGAAAAGCCAGATAAGAAAAAAACAAAATCTGAAGTCATGAAAGAAATTATTAAGAAATCAAAAATTAGAAAGTACGAAAGACAAAAAAGGAAAGAAGATGATGATATGGAAAGGGAAATGCTTGATGCAGAACTTAATGATTTACGATTATTACTTTCCAAAAATGATAATTTTATACCACGAGAAACTAAAGAAAAACAATTAGACAAAGACATAGAATACGATCTTTCAGTAAAAGAATTAGTATATGAAAAACGTGCATGCCCATCGAGTAGAACTAAAACAGAGGAAGAAATTGCACAGGAAAGAGCAGAAGAATTACAAGAATTAGAAGAAAAACGATTAAAAAGAATGAAATATGAAGATTTATCCGAAGATGAAGATTTATCTGAAAATGAAAATTTATCTGAAAATGAAAATTTATCTAAAAATAAAGATTTGTCTGAAAATAAAGATTTGTCTGAAAATGATAATATTGAAGAATCCAAGATTTTTTTTTCTAAAGGAGACAATTTAGAAGACGATTTTATAAGCAATAGTGATAATCAAACTGACAATGATACAGAATTTTATTCTTTTGAAAAAGAAACTCCCAAAAAATATGAACATGAGGAAACAAGTGAAATGCTTAATAACGTAAATGGGATTAAAAATGAGTCAAATTTTGATAAAGAAGAAATCAAAGAAAATTTAACACGCGATAATATAATACACGAATTTAAAAACAACATTTCTAAACTATCTAATGGGTCTCATGATTTAGAATTTGAAAAAAAAAAGCAAAATCTTGCTTATGTTTATCCATGTCCAGGTTCAATTTTGGAATTTCTTTCAATTTTAAAAAATATTCACCAAGAAGATATCCCAAAAGTTGTTAATCGAATTAAAATTTTATATCATCCATCACTTCATCCATTAAATAAAGAAAAACTTCAGGTACTCAATAAGTTATTAGTTACTGTTATTAAATTATTTAAATAGTCTTTTATTGAAGTATTACTAGATCTTATTCTTTACTTATCAGAAAAAAAAAAAGCATCACTTTCAACTTTAGATATGCTTTCTGAACATTTACGTGATCTTTCGGCTAAATACCCTGAAACAGCTTATAATACTTTTCATAAAAAATTAAAAAATCTTAGAGAAAGATTTAATCAATTATTATTTTCAGAAAGAAAAGGCAAAAATATTTTTAATTTTTCTTGGTATCTAATCTGTATAGATAAACTCTTCCCTTCAACTCAAGATTTAATTCTTTTAAGACTAATTGGATCCATTTTTCCAACTTCCGACCTTTCTCATGTAATAGTTACTCCGACATTACTTATAATGGGCCAGCTTCTTTCTCAATTAAAAATTGTATCATTAGGAGATATTAGTTTAAAACTTTATGTCATAACATTGTTTGCAGAGGTTTTTTTTATTTTTTATAATTATTATTTTTAATTTTATTAGTATATTAATTTGTCACGACGAGTAGTTCCTGAAGTAATACATGCACTGTTGAATATAATAAAGATTTTGTTTCAAAAAAATAAAAAAAAGTTAGACAAAAAAAAATCTATTAATTCAGAAAATAAGTTTTTTGATTTATCATGTAAACCGAGAACTTTGAAAATTTCAGATATATATTCTAATGATAATGAAAATAAAGAATTAGAAATTTCTCTTTTTAGGACAGCTGCTCAATTAATTGATTATTATGCTAATTTGTGGAATGGAAAACTTGCATTCATAGAAATCTTTTCACCTTGTTTAATTTTACTAAAATTATTCTCTAGTAAAATTCCTTTGTCTTCTGAACTTCAGGTAAATTAAACTATTTTATTAGATCTGTATTTTTTAACTATTTAGACTGAGATAAATTCTATAAATGAACGGATTACAAAATTACTTCATTTTTCACTTCAGTCACGTAAACCATTAATGTTGCAAGCACATAAACCTATTCCAATTCAAAGTTTTATTCCTAAATTTGAAAGTGAATATTCTCTTGACAAGAAATCATATGATCCAGACCGCGAACGAGCTGAATCTGCAAAATTGAAGTTCCAATATCGTGATAATAAAAGAAGTGCTATTAGAATGCTTAGACGAGATGCTCAATTTATAGCTCGTGAAACTGAAAAAATACAGAAAGAAAAAGATATTAATTATGCTACAAAAATGAAAAAAATACATGGACAGTTAACACAAAAAAATTAATTTTAAAATTACATAAAAACATCTCAACTATTTCTTATTTTTTTCTATATTTTTCATTTCTTCCTCTTCTGCTAATAATCGTTCAGCTGCAAGTCCTGCCATACATCCACTGCCCGCAGACGTAACTGCTTGTCGCCACTTTTTGTCTTGAACATCACCTGCTGCAAAAAATCCCTTAATATTTGTTTCAGGGCCACCATTCTTCGTAATAATATATCCATTATCATCACATTCAACTTGACCTCGAACTAAAGCCGTTGCTGGTTCATGACCAATTGCATAAAAGAGACCACTAACATGTAATTCTGAAACAACTTGCGTTTTAACATTTTTAATTTCCAAACGATTTAACAAATGACCATCACCGAGTGACCGTAACACTACTGTATTCCAGATAACTTCAATTTTAGGATGATTAAGTAATCTTTTAGCCATAACTGCTGAAGCCCTTAATTTGTCCCTCCTAACAAGTAGATATACTTTAGTTGCATATCTCGTTAAAAATAACGATTCTTCTGCAGCAGAATCTCCACCTCCTACGACTGAAAGACATTTTCCTCGAAATATTGGTGCTGCCCCTAAATATATAATCAACCATAAAGATACACATAATCCTTTCTAATTTAGTACCATCACATACAGCACAGGCTGAAATTCCGCGCTGCCAATATGTCTCTTCACCTGGAATATGTAATCGTCGAGCATACGCCCCAGTTGCCATCACAACTACATCTGCCGTATGACATGTATTTTCATCAGATTCACACCAATATTTAAAAGGGCGTTTTGATAAATCAAGCTTTGATACTGTTTCTGTTATAATACATGTCCCATACTTTACTGATTGTTCCCGGAACTTCTCCATTAATAAAGGCCCCATAATGCCATCAGGAAATCCAGGATAATTTTCAACATCAGTCCTGTGTATAGTATATTAATATACTTTTTCTATATCTATAAACCTCTTATATAAACACATACGTTGTTGTTAATTGTCCACCTGCTGCAATACCATTTGCTAACATTCCTTCATATAAAACAGGTTTTAATTCAGCTCTTGCAAGATAAATAGCTGCAGTATGACTAATATATCATTAATAACTGAGAAATTAAGGCCATAAAAACTAAACACACCCTGCTGGGCCTGATCCAATAATTATTACCTTTTTATGTTAATAAAATTAAAGTTGTGGATAAATGAAGATAGATATTACTTTTGAATGCATTTTTTTCTTAAAAAAATGTAAAAAACTATCAAAAAAGTATCTATTAAAGGCTCTTTTCTTCAATTTTATACTTTCTCTATTTTTTGACGTTGATCTAGAGAGATTAACAAGTAGATCGAAGGAAAAAGAGAGTAATAAAAAATACAAAAGATTATTATTAAATAATATAATAAATTAGAATAGATATAACAGTTCTAGAGCTTATTTATTCCCTTCTAAAACTGGTAGATGCACTGTCAAAATCATCATGAATATCAAATGCAGTATATATCTCAGGATTTTCTTGTAATATTTTTGCTTTTTCAGAATCTTGAAATAAATAATTTATATCTTCTTCATCATCTCTAAGAACTTCAAATTCATAGCTTTCTTCAATTAACGATTGCTTTATTCTAGAGCGTCGTTGGAAGTAAATATAACATAAAGCTGAAATAAAAGCAAGAATAAGAAAAGTAACAATAAAATATAGCCAAGCTTTTCTCCCCCAAGATCCTATTGTACAAGTTAGATAAAGTGTAATGATAAATAAATTAGTATTTTCATATTGTCTTTACCTTTTTGTGTTTTTGTTTTATCGGGACTAGTAGGATGTTCAGTACCACTAGTAGGTGTAGTCTCAGTAGCAGATGTTTTTGTAGCAGTCGCACTGGTTGTCTTTGAAGTAGAGCTAGAAGTAGCTGTAGGTCTAGATGTCGAAGTTGCAGAAGTTTGATTAGAAGTTTTGTTACTAGTAAATACGACAGGATATGGAATAGGCTTAGCTTTCTTTGGATCAATTGCCTCACCCCACAAATGAATCTGCCAATCCATAAAACTCCCATCAACATTCGGATTATTTTTATCATTAACTCGAATAGTCCAATTACCTAAAAAACTTTCTCCCCTAAGAAATATTACCTTAGCTCTTTTTCTATAAAAAAAAATACCAGTGTTTTACTGACACAAAATTCCAATTAAGTATTCCAACACTATTAAAATCATATACACGTCTAGATGCAAGTCTTGAAGTAACACCATTAGGGCTAATAATGAATACCTCTAAATCTCCTCGTTTAGAATGAACAATATTTACAGTAATGATTAAGTGTTCCAAATTTCCAAGATTAGCTGATTTAACAGATTTACTATCAATCAAAATTTTACTTGTAATAGTCCCATTATTTTTAGAAAATATTTTATTAACAGTTTCTTTACGAGATGAAAATCTTGCTTGAGGCTTCAAATGTTTAAATTTTTTAGCATTTTCAATTATCAGAGATGCATCTAATTTTCCATAACCATAAAAATCATGAAATAAAAGCCCAGAATGCGTTTTTTCCCATCCATATTCGTGAAGGTTAACCGGAACAGCACTTATCCTTATCAGAGCTTGCAAATCGCGCCATGTAAGTTTAGGTCTAGTTTTTATTAATCAAGGCTTAATTTTAATAGAATACTTGCCGTACAGAAAGAACCAAAGCAAGAATACCAGCAGCAAGAGGTGCAGCAGCAGAGGTACCACCATGTCTACTCGTACATTTATTTGTACCAACATCAGTAGTATACTAATTATTATAAATTTATATAAAAAAAAATAGAATTAAAGTTACAATATATCCCGCACTTCCACCTGCATATGTAACAGCTAGCTGAGAAGAACACGCTTCAGAATATTTAAGACGCTTTCCATGTTTATCTATGCCACCAATAGTAATGGTAAACACACTATTTGCATATCCATCGAAATTACAGTTATCTTCATATATTCCACCATTTCCTGATGCAAAAACATAGATAGAACCCAACCCATTCCTTCCATTATTTACTCCATTAATAAGTGCTCTAAGAACAAGAGAAGAAGGCCCATCAACAGTTTTTCCATCATCGTCAGGTCCCCAACTACAGGAATAAATATGATTTTTATGGAAATCATAATTAAGCGATTCTGCTTCATCAAGATCTGTTATAGGCCCGGATAATATTCGCAAACCTTAATGATATTATATTAGATTCAGTCAAAAAGAATAAAATACCAGAAACTTTGGATTCATATGCAACACCGATTCCACAAACAGTATTTCGAACGGCAGCTACTTCACCAGCACATCTAGTCCCATGCGTATCTTCAGGAAGTTTAGGCATTGGAACAGGGTTGTGATCATTAAAGTCATAAGAGCCTTCAGGATACTGAAAAATAATTAAAATAAAAAATTTACAACAATTTCTATACATAATTATCTTTTAAGTCTTCACTAGTCATATCCAACCCATCATCTATAATAGCAACGGTTACATTCTTTCCCGTAATCCCTAAGATCATGATAAACGTTTATACGATTGTTCACTCATATAATCAACCTTGCTTCCAAACACTAGTCACATTTATATCATTAAATTTATCCTTAAGATTATACTGACTATTGTTAAATTTTTATAAAAGATAAGAAAAAAAACTTACTAAGTGCCATTGATCACCAAAAATCGGATCTTTTATATCTAAAGTCTGTTTAATTTGTTCCAACTCAGCTACCCTAACTGGAACATGACCTGTATCTAGAGAATCCTCATAATTTACAGGCGGCGTTTTCCTATAACGTCTTTTCAAGTGCTGTTTCTGATAAAAAAGAACTTTGTCTTCAAATGATTCTACTATTCCATCTTCCGAACCAGAAAAATATTCTGATACTTTTCTTTCAACTTCCTCTTCTAAAAACTCCTTAGATATTGAAAATAAATAATGATCTTCTAGATTCTCTAATGCTTTTTCATATTTAAACCCTAAATCATCTGAAAAAGCCTTAAGATCCACTTTTTTTGAAAAATGAAAAACATAGTAATGCCTATTATCATAATCCCTACTTCCACTAGCCCCTAATATCCTTATAAATAGAACCCAATAGAGAAAAAATATATGTAATGCTTTGTTATAAACCATCATAAAAAAATACAAAAACCCTTAAATAAAAACGCTTTTAAATATTTAAATAACCCGTATAATATCTATTATTGTTTTTAGTAAAAACATATTTAGTTATTATTAAAAATACCCCCAAAAATTCAATAAATACAATTTTTCTTCATCCGAAAATTTATGAACGTTAGTAGAGTCTATCACGAGTTAACATCGATTAAAGTTTGAGCTTTGGCAACGACAAATAAATATTTTATGATGGAATATCCTCTTATTATAGGTAATATTTTATGAAGAATGGATTATTTTAACGTATTCTGACACATTTTTATAGGGGGATGTGGTTTTCTCGGGTTATCTCTTACTTCACAGCTTGTTAAGCAAAAAACATGCAAAAAAATAGCAGTTTTTGACTTAAATGTGAAAAATAAAGCGTTTACATCAGTAAATTACTTCCAAGGAGACATCTGTGATCCAAAGTACTTGAGAGAAGTGATACATTTGCATCGTCCGGACGTAATTTTTCATATGGCAAGCCCAATTCATGGTCTTGAAAAAAAAACATATGAAAGGGTCAATATTGAAGGAACAAAGAATCTGATTCATGCAGCAGTTTTAGAAAACGTTAAAGCAATTATATACACAAGTAGTGCTGGTGTTGTTTTTAATGGAAATGATTTAATTAACGTGGATGAAACCATAGCAATTCCAAAAGGAACAATGGAAGCGTATAATGAGACCAAAGTAATACAAGAGTTATTTTTAGCAACAAATCTTAGTGGTCTAGGCAGAAGCAGAACGTCTGATTCTTGAAGCCAACGGAAAAAATGGGATGATGACAGTTGCAATACGACCATCAGGAATTTTTGGGTAATAGCGTGCAAAAATTTTTCAAAAAATGATATATTTCGTAGTCCTGAGGATTCTCAACTTATACCTGGTATAATTACTGTTATGGAGAATCGTCAAACGCGATTTCGGATCGGAAATAATCTTAATTTATTTGATTTTACGTATGTCGATAATGTAGTACATGCACATATTCTTGCTTCTCAGAAGCTATTTTCTCCTAATGCTGTAGATGTTTCAGGAGAAGCATTTTTTATTACTAACGGAGAACCAATATATTTTTGGGATTTCCCATCGACTGTGTGGGCTTATTTAGGCCATATCCCATCAAATATTATATATTTTCCAAGGTGTATTGGAATTATCATAGCATTTTTTTTTGAAATTTTATCTTTTATTACTAGAAAGAAACCAGGATTAACAAGATCACGAGTGAAGTTTACTTGTGCCAATCGTTATTACAATATAAATAAAGCCAGAAGACGTTTAGGTTATTCTCCTGTTGTGGAACTGGAAGATGGAATAAAACGCACACTAGAAGTAAAGTAATTCTCTTATAATATCCAGTATTAACATTTTAAAGTGGCTTAAAGAAAAAAAAGCTTAATTGTAAAATTATATAATGTTTATTAATATTTACCAAAATATTGCTTATAGTATCCAAATATATAATATATAGCAAGTCATGATTTTATGTAAACCCAGGATGTTATTTTTTAATCATGAATTTCTTCATTTAAAATCTAGCTAAATTAGAATATTATTAAATAAATATATATATAATACAATTTTATTAATATCTGTAGTATAGTAGTCTGTTCTTTTTGAAATATATGGTATCAGATATTTTAAGTTAATACGAGCTAACATTCCTTCATTAAGCAAAGATCTTAAAATATCTGGTCTGATTTAATTAGCCAGAATTCAAATGATTATTAAGTTAATACCTAACGATAAAAATATTACCAAGTTCATGAAGTAATTTAAATTTTTCATTTAACTTAGGAATTCCCCAAGACTTTATACATTTTTCATATTCGGTTAAATCTCTATAATATTGTAAAAAATAAAGAAAAATTGCAAATTAAAAGTACTTTGTTAATATTAATCCTCCTGAAGGACTTACAAAAAATTTTTTAAAATGCTCCAATAAAGCTTTAAGAAAAGATGTCCCAAAAATAACAAGAAAATTTTCAAGGTTTGATTCCATGAGATTATCACTGACAATATTATAAACCTTAGAAATAAATTGTACAATCGATTTACATGGCTTATTAATAAATTAACTTTCATTTCAAAAATTTTTATATAAATCTAACCTCAGTACTTAAATTTTCCATTCTTTTATCATCATCTTTAGGCTTGAAATCGTTTTTTTTTTGTTTCCCAAGCAAAACAGATACCCAATTTAAAATTACTAGTATTAATATCAACAATAAGTATATTTCATAATTTCTGGAAATTTACTTTCAACTGATTTTTCAATTATTAAATTTATTTTGTTTTCAACTTCTGAAATGCTATTATTAGCGGAAATAAGTATATCTCTTCTTAAAGTAAGAGAAAAAGAAACAACAGGAAGAACAATAGTATTAAGATATGTTGAAAATAAATGGATAATTATTGTCATTTGCTTTAATTCATCGAAATACTTTAATTCAGGTTCACTTTTCCCATCATAGGAATCAATTGTGTCAAAAATTCTGCAAACATTAACTCCAATTATTTTAAATAAATCACATACGTTTCTAAACTTATATTCAAGTAATTTGAAAAAATGTATTCAAAAAGTACTTTAAGTATTGAAAATGAGTCTTTTGCACTACAAAATTAAATAAAACATATTTAAAATATAAGCTTACAGTTCACTCTGCGGAAATAATTCAACAACTCTACCAATGGTTTCTGCATTCCATTTTAAGATCCTATTAACACATTCAAAAGAAACTTTCCCATCACTTTCGTGTATTTCAAGCTCGTCTGACCTAGATTCACCTTTTTCTTTACGATCTTTATTAGTATTTGACTTTTCTAGTCCAGCCAATCGAAATAACATTTGTACACTGCCCTGCTCCGTACCAGAACTTCCTTCAGCATCTCGTCCAGAAGCAGAGGTTGATTGAGAAGATATAGTAGCAGCCTGAAAACGGCTTACAACTCTATCCAATACAGTGGAGTTTTTCATGGCTCTTTTTTGAGTCTTGTCCAAATAAATAAAAAATCTAATGAAAAAAATACAACTTACATGGTAAGCATTAAAATTGCAAAGAAAAGAACTATATAGCTCATCTAAAGATTTCTTTTCTTTCTCAATATACCGAGATCCTTCTAAATAGGGGACAAATAAATCATTTAAACATTGCTCTAAGACATAACTAGCTAAACTGGATGATTCATTAGTTAAATCAGACGACATAAACATTTGTTCAAAGGATTTGAGGTCTTCAACAAGGTTTGTTAAAGAACTATGTGTTGCTTGTAACACACGAAGATAAGCTAACGTAGAATTTAATTCAGCATATCCAATAATTTCTTCTAATCGTAATTGTATCTAAACTATAGGTCAAAAATGAAAATATAAAATTATTAACAGACTGATTGAGCGAATATTCTTTGTAAAAAAACCTGAAATACTGCAGATGAGTTCGGAAAAACATTCCGAATAATTTTATATTCTGTTTTCACAGTTTTTCGAACCAAGTTAATAAGAGATTGAAGATTTGACTCAATTAAAAGATCACTTTCTGAAATATTTACATCAGGATCAGAGAGTTTTTTCCATCTATAAAATTAGTTTCTTTTAACATACAAATAAACAGTTTTACATTTTATCATCTTTATTAATATCATAATTCTCAAGATTCTTTGGAGCAATAAAAAAATCATGTTGATTAACGAAATTCCTTACTACTGAGCCTCCCCCATTGAAGTCAAATAAAATTTTTGCATATTTCTATTATTTGGTAAAAATAATATTATTAAAATTCAAATCCTCACAGCCATATGCTCTAAATTTCCTGCTCTATATGCTCTATCAAAATGTTGTAAAAGATCTTTTTCAAGCACTTCAGAAAACTTTTCTAATGCTTCAATCGTTTTAGATGACCCAGAAAGATTAATATCTTTAGTTAAAACATGAAGATTTCTAGTCAAAGAAGCACATAATGCTTGTGATTCTATAGTATTTGCTAGACGAAGTTCCTCTAAAGAACCAAAGTTGCCTTTTACAATCTCAACATAAGATTGAATTAAAAGCTTTCCTTCTTGTGCTTTAGAATTTTCTTTGTCTATTTGCTCAAATTGTTTCCCTTCACAAATATGTATCGTAAAAACAGTTTTTAATTATATAAAATACCTATTTCAATTGCAAATTTTCCTGATGCATTCACCTTATTTTCTAAAATATTAAACTCTTTAACCAAATTCTATCAAACAAAAATCAACTAATAGAATCGTAATATTTTCCTTACATCAAATTTCTCCTTTATTTTCTTTACTCTTAAAGAATGGTCTACATCTGCTTTCTTAGCTTGTACTTCATTATCTTTTATATTTTTCAATATTTCTGAATTCATAGCAACTAGACGATCAAGAGTTGCTTCAAAAACACGGATATAAGGTTTTGGATTAAAATCTATTATCCATAAACATAATTATATTTCAAAATTCCTTTCTTATACTTTGTGCTGATTCTTGATTTTCTATACTACATGATTTGCTCAATGTTTCAATAAAAACTGCTAATGTAAAATTATTTGCTCTGAACGATTCAACTGTTAGTAATTTATCTATTTCTGCGTCTATATCATAAGGATGGTTCTCATACATCCTTAAGAAATGTTGAATTTTAAAATAATTTTAAATTTTTTTGATATTTTTTAATCTTAATTATTTATCGATAAATGTTAAAAAGGTTTAAAAATAGAAAATTTAAGAGAAAGAAATTAATCTGATAGTTTTAGAAGGAGTTCTTTGCAGAAATATTTTTTATGAGAAACTACTTTAGTTTTATATAAAAAAAAGTATAAAAAAAGGATTTTTTAAAAATATAAAATCAAAAATTTAAAACAATTGACTTTTTAAAAACTTTTATATACTTTTTATAATAAAATAAGTTTTATTATTGGATGTGGAGTCCTCCAAAGTCACGAGGAGTGATATTTTTTTATAAAATAGTTCTTATATTCCTTCAAATAGCGTTTACTATATGGTCTCGTTTATATATGTTATGTTTTACAATTAATGAGTACATATCAGCTATAACAAAATATCATCACCGTACACCACAGATCATTAAACGAGATGTGGGAAGATTAAAGAAAATTCCTCATCATTTAGCGGTTATTTTAGAATACAAAAAAGATGGTGGTTTAGAACTACTTATTCATCAAGTTGCTGAATTGTCATGTTGGTGTGTGTCATCAGGAATTCGGATTTTAACTATTTATGAGAAAGAGGGTAGATTTTGTGCTTTAGAAATGAACGCTTTGTCAAACTTATTTTCTAGGACGTATGAAGGAATATCAGTCAGCTACGTATCGTATTATTTTACAAAGAATGCAGAGTTATTTTGGAAGATCAAGACATAATATAAAAATTCGTTCCCCTTATGTTTCTGTTTTTTCTAGTGATGAAGTTAGTAATGATGAAACAAATTATCCTATAGGTAAAAACTTGTTATGTAATTTTATTGTAATCATAAATATCTTAGATCTTGAAATAATTTTTATTTCTCAAGAAGATGGTAGAGAATCTTTAGTTGACCTAACAAAAACACTATGCGAGCTTTCTCAATCTGATAAATTTTCTATTAAAGATATTAGCATTGAATTAGTAGATGCTGGAATGAATAGTATAATTAAAACAAAAAGTTACTGTCCAATTTCTCTAATTTTTTTAAGCTTCTCTTTTATCTGAACCACAACTATTAATGGCTTTTACACCAACCTGTACTCTTCAAGGATTTCCACCATGGCAAATAAGATTTACCGAAATCTTGTTAGTATTACTCTATTTCAATCAAGCTTCCTCTCGTAACTTTTTTTAGTTTTGTTCAAAGTGAGGATTCTGTTGACTATCATGTATTTATGAAAGGATTACAACTTTACGCAAATGCTGAGATGCGATGGGGGAAATAATTATGGAAAATCTACTCATTTAAATAAGGAAACATATTTTTGCATTAATCTACATTTTTATCATCTACAAATATACATATATCATTTTTTAGTCATTAAAATCGTTATATCCAGTATTCATTTTATTTTGTAGAATTTTCAGTTTCTTTTTTTGGCAATCTATTCTTTCTTTAACTTTCTTTATTTCTGATTCTAGGTATTCTTGATCTTTATATTCAATCCATTACAAAAACACTGTGTATATCTTAGATTCATACCTTCTTTAATACAACGTTTTGTTTCTTCCACTTTTTGCTGCACAAAAAGATTGTCTACATTCACCCATACCTTTCTTTGGTCTTTTTGTCTTTCAATCTCCATTAGTCCCTTCTGATTATCTTTTTTCCGCTTTTCATATACTCGGATCTTTACAAACTCAATAACCCTCCTTCAATACACTCAAAAACCCACAAGTTCTTCATCTTGATATATATCTTCTTCAATAGATGCCTGATTTTCCAGATCTATCCCCTTTAATAACCTTATCTTGCTCATTTCTCTTTTACCTTCCATTAACGACGAAAAACACTTCTTTTTAGAAATTTCTTCTTTCTTCCTCAAATCCATTTTTTTTCTTAAATAAAATCTATTTTTTTGTTTAATACTTTTAAACATCTTTTTCATATATAAAACTTTCCTTCTCTATTTTACTTAATTATCATCTCGTTGACAAGTATATCACTGCTCGTACATACTACGATATTGCTAATGAACCTCAAGAAAATATAAAAATGTTAAAAATCAAGGTTAAAGTAGGAGGAACAGGAGATAAAAAGAATACACAGCCAAAAATCAAGGCTAAATCATCAGGATTAGCACAAAATAGCAGTGGAACAAAGATTCGTCTAAGGGCATACCGAGAATCAGGATTAGGATATGATTCAGAGGCATCAGATAGAGAAGATGATCCACATATTGAGCAGCAGTTTATTCTAAGAATGTGTAAGGGAGAAGATCTGGAGTATTTAAGGAAAGCAGTTGAAGAAAAAACGATTGGAAATGGAGCAGATTTTTCTATAAAATTTAAAGGTAGATTATGAATTAATGAATTGAAAAAATGCTGAGATTAAGACAACCGGAGGGCAGTGGTTTTTGTGAATGGGCATATGTATTCAGCAAAGTTGGTAGATTTACCATGTATTATAGAATCTAGCAAGACATTTGATAGAAAGACGATATATAAAGTAGCAGATATTTGTCAGGTATGTTTTCAGCAAAGCTAGACAGAAAAGGTTTTTGATTTCCAGATGCTTTTAGTTGGAGATAGGATTGAGGATGAAGAGGTGGTAACGGTGGTTCCGATAAAACATTCAGAATACGTGTATCCACATGGGTTAACGCCTCCATTAAAATGGGTGAGGAAAAGACGATTTCGAAAGAGACTTTCGCATAAGGTATTTTTTTCGAGTTTTTCTTTGTAAAAGAGCCCTTCAGCAGATTTAATAATTTAATATTATAGACAATCGAAATGATTGAAGCAGAAGTGACTAGACTGCTTTCTTTGGATGCTATAGCAGAATCATCAACGTATGAAGTGATTCCTGCTTCTTTTGTTAGCAGAGAAGGGTCTCTTTCTCTAGACAATGAATCATCATTTGATACCAAAAATTTATATAAAAAAGTAGGATATTACGAAAATACAGATACAGTAGATATAGAAAGTGAGAATTATAATGAAGCAGATGAAGATTATCTTGCAGATCAGTTAGAACAGGCGATGATGGAAGTCGATAATAGAGAGGAAAGTCAGGCTCCTACGTTTACAAAGGAAACGGAAACACCTCAAGATGACTCAGGAAGCGATGATAATGAAGATTCGAGCGAAGAAATGGGTAAATATAGAATAATAAGAACTATTTTTTAGTATTTTTTAATAATTTTTAGACGAAGAAATGAGATGGGCTGCAGATCATCAAAGATTATTGGATGATGAAATAGCAGAACTTAATGCTACAATTGCTTCAAATTTGGAAAAATTAAAAACGACTACAAATCCAATACTTCAAAAGCGTTTTGAAGATATCGTTAGAAAACTTAGGTCTGAGTTAGATCTTAAACAATCCCAAGATGAAAATAAAACATAAATATTTAATTTTGAAAAACCATTATAACTTTTACACATGCCCTTTTATGTATAACCCCAAACTTATAATAGAGCTTAATTCATTTTTTTCTGCTAAAATGATTTTTTTTAGTCTGTTTAATATAACATATTTGTATGAAGTCATTTCATATGAAATATATAAAATTTCAGTTTTTTAATAAAAGAAGATTAATCAGTATTTTGTTAATTTTTTATCATTATTTTATTTATTATATTTTCTTAAAAAAGAATATATTATCAATTTTATATTTTTAAACTTTTTTAACTAAAAAACATAATCGACGTAGTAAAAATCATTATTATGCACATACTATAAGATATTAAAATATTAGGATCTATTATAGTTTTTGGTTTTCTATAATTATATAGAAGATTGTTTTTCTACAGGGATAAATAGCTTGCTTTTATGTGCTTTTAATGTATGATTATTCGAATCAAAATAAACTTGAAAGCTCTTTGGAACCTATTTCACCGACAAGTTCTATTATATGGATAGTTCAGAGGGATTTTGTTGTAAAAACAGTAGAGAATAAGCTATTTTTGTCAGGGTCTGTATCATATTTGGAGCCTTTTTTAGGAATAGCCAAACAAAGTATAAAATAATATTTAATTTTATTTAAGAATAATTTTTTAATAATTTTCTAGATAAATTAAAATTACTAAAATCAACGAATGATAATAACCAATTCTCTAAAGAAGTATTTTTTTCTATTTATTATATTATTAATCTAAATTTGCAAAGAATAAAACATGTTCGATATGTCAAGAAAAAATTACTGATATGTTTGTTGAAGTAATGGGGATGATTCTACATTCAGAATGTTTTAAGTGTTATGTATAAAATATGGCATGATTTTATTTGATCTTATTTATTATAGGATTGCCATAAAACACTTGTATCTAATTTTTTTCTTATTAATGATCCCAAAGAAAATGAGCAGCGACCTCTTTGTGAGACTGACTATTTCCGTCGTTCTGATCTTCTTTGCATATCATGTGGCAAAGCGCTTCAAGAAATGTATATTGTGGCTTTAAATAAAAAGTATCATATTAATCATTTTACTTGTTCTATTTGTTCAACAACGTTTACTCCAGAGGATTCATATTATGTATATAGAAAAAACATATATTGTTATTTTCATTATTTCACAAGATTTGCTATTAAGTGTAATGGTTGTCGATTTATTATTTCAAAGCAATTTACAGAAATTCTAAGAAATGGGCAAAAAGAATATTGGCATGTTGGTTGTTATGCTATTTATAAGGTACTATATAATTACTTATAATGTTATCAATGCAAATTTTTATATGAATTTATAGTTTTGGAAAGTTAAACTTGCTTTACAAACAAAAAATTTAAATGATTTTTTAAAATCTAATTTTTCTTCAAAGCATCTCCTAGAACAAGAAAAAATTTTGAAAGAAAAAGTTTATCGGATCTGGGAAGTTCTTTCTAGATTTGAAAGATCTTTTGTAGCATGTATTAGTAGCATGCTTTTACATATCTCAAACGGTAATTATATTGATGAAATTATCAGTGCAAAGAATTTTGTTGAACATGTTGAATCATTGTTTTTGGCTTTGGACTGGTTAAAATTTTCATTTCATGAATTTAATGAAAAATGTATCATTAGTGTATTTTTATAAAAAAAAGTTACAAACTAATATTAATAGTTATTTTATATAACCGAGAAGTAAAATTATTTTTTAGAAAAATCGTTTATTTTTTTTCTTTTTTATTAACAACTTGGAAATTAAGAATAAAAAGATTAGGGACTACTGACAAAATTTTGTCATTAACATTAGGATTATCTCGTTATTTAAAGTATTTAACAAAGATTTCGCTGATTGGTGCATTGCAATTGGTTAGTATTTCTGAATATTAACATAAATGTATATATTAATACTAAACAAATAATAGGAAAAAGATAATATTAATCCAACAGCAGTTTATGATTTTTTAGATTATTTGGATAGTTTAAAATTGGGTGTAAGGTTATCGAATGATTTTAATAATGAAGAAATGTCATTTAAATTATTATTTTCTATTGAATATAATGATATAACATCTAACATTTGCATGATATGTCAAAAAAATATAAAAGAAAAATGTGTTCGTATAGGCAATAAAAGGTGTCATATATATTGTTTAAAATGTTCAAAATGCAATAAAGATATGGAACATGAGCCTAGGAACGCACGATGGAATAAAACTTCTAAATCTATTTTATGTTTAGGATGTTCAACTACTGATTCTGAAGAATTTCTTCAAGTCACTGAATTTTCACAGTACATTTTTCTTTTACGAATTATTTTATTGCAATTGTATATCACTTTCAAAGATAATTCCATTGTACCACATCTATTTGGTACTTTATCTTTAGAAACTTGTAATTTTTTTGAAAATCAAGAGGATTTTTCTTTAACATATAACAATTTTGAAACAAGATTATCTATAGACGATAAAGTGTATTTTAAAATCCTTAAAGACGCTCAGAATTTATATAAATTTCGTTTAAATTCTAAATTATATAATGATGATTTTGAGTTTTTTAATGTTAATGGTAAAATAACTAATATTAATGAAAAAGGGAAAAAACGTAAATCAAGTGTTTTTCAGTATCAATATTTAAATAACTCTTTAATGGAATCTAAATTTAAAATTCAATCAGAAAATATTTCTCAAATTTCAACACCGAAACCTGATAAAGAGTTAATAATCGATAATTCTACTGAAACAAAAACATATTTGTCAAGTCTTTCTATTTTAGAAACATTTGTTATAAAGCATATTGCAATTTTATCAATAGAACCATTAGTAAGAGGTTTCTTTAGTTTAGATGAGTTATTAGATTTAGTGAAACCTAAAAAAAGAGGTTTTTTTAGGAAAGTTACAAGAACATTTAGATCAACAAATGATTATAAAAAAAAATATAAAAAAAAAGGTTAGTAATTATATTTTTGTTTATTTATTATTAATATAGAAGTATTTGGAGTTCCTTTGGAAATATTAGTTGAAGAAAACGGTGTAAATTCAGAACATGGAATGGTTCCCGGGCGTTTGTATATTCCGGGTTTTATTGATGAAATAATATCTGCTATGAAACAAATGGGTAAGTTGATTTGTTTTAAAATTTCGTTAACAATTATAGATGTATCTGTAGAAGGAATATTTAGAAAAAATGGGAATATAAAACGGCTTAATGATTTTACTGAATCTATTGATAATAATTTTAATAGTCTTTCTTTTAATGATGAATCTCCTATACAACTTGCTGCATTAATGAAAAAATTTCTTCGTGAACTTCCTGAACCTCTTCTTACATTTAAGTTGCATAAATTGTTTTTAGCATCTCAAAGTGAGTTTTATTAATAATATATAAATATATTAAATTTTCTCAGAAATTGACGATGAAAATACTCGTTATAGGGCATTGCATCTTACATGTTGTTTATTACCAAAATGTCATCTTAATTGTATGGAAGCAATTTTTCTTTTTCTTAATTGGGTTGCATCATTTGCAAATATAAATAAAGAATCGGGGAATAAAATGGATATTTATAATCTTGCAACAGTTATTACACCGGATATTTTATATTCAAAAAATAGAAAAACTAGAGTCGATGAAGCCATTTTGGCTATTAAAGTTGTATATACACTTATTGAATTTATAGACAAATTTTCTTTGGTATGTTAGAAATATAAATAATATGGATATTAATATTTTTAAGGTACCTACTGATCTGTTATCTACTTTACATGATTTATGTATGCTTATAAAGAATCCAGATCTTAATATAAAAGATATGCTTAAGGAATACGAAAAGATTCTTGAAATTAATTCTTTGAAAAATGCGAAACTGTCACCAATAAAGAAGTTTATTAGACATAATGAATATAAAGTATTTAGACAGAAAAAACGAGAGTTAATATGATAGAAAATACATTATAATTAATTTAATATAAATTATTCTTCGATCTAGTGGATCTGAACATTTTTATAAGTTAAATAAATTATAGAAAAAATTATATTAAATTATTACTATTGATAAGGTATCAACAATTATTTAAATAATCACTTGAAAGACATCGATTCTCTTTTCAAATAAAATGGGATAAATATTTTTATTTTTTTGTTATACAAATATTTGGGTACTATTGTATTTTGTCAAAAACTGAACATGATTTTAAGGTCGTGTTTAATTTATGTGTGTTTGTTTCAATAAAGCAGCAAGCTCTGTACTAATTCCTTTCTCTTCTTGGAAATCGAGATTTTCTTCTGCATCTTTTTCTATATCTTTTAAATCCAAAGAACTTTCCTGATCTGAGTCTTCTAGACTATCAGACTCAGAAGGCTCATCCATATCATTTAGTTCATCGAGCTCGCCTTTTCCTCGATCCCTAAAAATAGTCTGGATTTTTTTTACAACATCACTCTGATCTGAGAACATATTTCCATTTAGTTCAAGTATTTCAAGTTCTGGCAGCGTTTTATCTATTGCATTTGCTAATTTTTCTGCTGTTTTATGATCAATTTCATTATATTGCAATCGTAGAATTTTAAGCTGTTTATGACTACCACGAGACAATACTTGAGCCAATAATGCTACACCTGTTCCTGATAAAAGACAATCACTAATCCCAAGTTCATGAAGAAGCGGCCAATTTGGAAGCATTGCTGCCAATGTTTTTGCACCCGTTAGTGTTAGTGTATTATCCTGTAAATCAAGAATTTCAAGTTGTGTGCATTTTGACAATCCTGATTCAAGCAAAATACGAATACCTTCTGGTCGAATTCCATTTTGAGGCATTCTTAAATATTTTAAGCCTGTATGTGCCTGAAAACACTCTGCCCATGCCTTCATACTTCCACTTTCAAGACGATTTCGTCCACAAACTATTGTTTCAATCTTTCCATGTTTTTCATGAGTATTACTGTATTGTTTTACTGCCAAACTAGATAACGATTTTGCAACACGTTCCCCTGCAATTGGTCCTAAACCATTATTATTTAAATATAGATGTTGAAGTGGTATATGTTGAGACAAAAAAGAAGATAATGGTTCTATTGCTGTAGACCCAAATGCATTATCATTCAAATACACAGTATGACATTTGCTACATAAGAAAAGCCCAGATAAAAGTATTTCAAGTGCTTTTGGAATCTCTTGTGCTGTTCGACCCGTAAAAATATCAGAAAAGTCGGCAATCTATATAAAACATTATGTCAATATATAAACTGAATTAAATAAATAAATAAAATATAAATGTAACAGAAACAATATAGATACTAAAAATATATTTCCAATGCTAAAATATATTGTAAATATTAAAAATATTTTAAACATTATAACGCATTAATATGATATAAAAATTGCTCTTTAAATTTGAAATTTTTTAGTCTTTTTTTTGCTCTATTTTTTGGATATTAACTATTTTTCTCAAAACTTACCTGAAGTGTTCTAGCATGAAGAGAAAGAAGCTCTGAAACAACTTGACAAGCTGCAATGCTAAAAGTATTGCCACAAAGACGAATTTCACGAACAGATGATGCTATACGTAGATCTTCAAGCGCTTTTAATGTTTCTTCACGACTTTCTAGCCGCAATCCTTTGCCTAATAATGAAAAAACACTCATCCACCTTAATTTTAACTAAAACTTAAAAAAGTAGAAAAAAAATTTCAATAAAATTGAAAAATCTGAAAAAAAGAAATGTTTTAATTTTTTTTTCTAGAATTTTAACACTCTATAAAAAGAATATTAAATATTTTAAACTATACTTCAAGTAAAAAACGTTCGACTTACAACTTTATTCGGGTTGAGTCACAACCTAACCCTAAAATTTAGTAGTTATTCTTCAAATTATTCCAATTATGTTTTATCTTTTCATATTAAAATTTAACTAACTAAAAACTGTCTTTCAAAGTTCAATTAAATATTTGTTGGTGCTTGCAATTCTTCTGTATTTTAATTGTTTTTTAAAACTTTATTTTAAATGTAATCTTTCAATCAATTTTAATCCCTTAAATTTCCATCCTAAATAAATCTAAGTTAATAATAAGCTTAGTATTAAGTATAGTATCCAATTCAACATAAATAGTAATTTTAACATTAATACCATCATATTTTTATTGTCTTCTTATTCTTTCTGAACATTCTTTTTAGTGATTATATTTTTTCCTAAAATCATTTTCTTAGAACTATTTTTTTTCTGTATTATATCTTTTTAGAATTAAGTATTTACAATAAAATTTTTGACATTTAATCTCTTAATAAAACTGAGTTAAATACCCCGTTTTACAACGGATATAATTTCCAATCTTGATCTTTTTTAATTTCACTATGAGTTCCTAGAATATTGAATTTATTGTTTAATTGATATGTAATTCCAAAACGTTAAATATTATAAATATAACATTTTTAAAATATTTAAATATCTTTTAAATTCTTTAAAATAGCTTTAAAAAAACTTCTATATTCCTTCAAATCATTTTAGATGATATTAAATCCTACAAATTTGACTTAGGCTAATCATATAATAAATTTCATTTTTGGCACGTGATTAAAAATAGGTTAAAGAAATTCTTTTAAATCTAAAATAAAAGACTTATGATTTTGTTTTATCATCATTATTTACCCTAAAATACAGAAGTATTGTATTCTTTTGCTTTTATGTTTTTTGTCTTTTATGCTTAAGATGTAAATTTTTGTATGTTAATCAGTTGTCGTAGTAATCACATCGATAACCTAATACTAAGAAAAGGAAAAATAGACTTTACTGAAATACATTTTATGATATTTTATAGAGTTAATCTGTTTCTTATTACAAAAATAGTTTTTTTCTTTGTACTTATAATACTCAAATGCAATCAGTTACTTCAGCAGATATAGATCACGTGACTGATCGGTGAACGTCAGTTAATTTTAACAGATTATTAACGAAACAAAAAAGATAAAATGTTAAAGGTTTCTGGTAATTTTAACAGATCATTTGGAAAGATTTTGAGTATTTCTAACCGAAATTTTCTTTTTAAATTCTATGAATGTCCTTTTTATCGAATTGTCCGGCGTTTTAATGAAACTGGACGTATTAATAATGATATTCAAATCAATGGACAAAAAAAACATATTGAAAAGAGTTGGAAGCCTATGAGATGGATTATTTTTGGATCCTTTAGTGCATTAATAGCATTAGTAGCAGGAACTATTTGTGTTGAAGTATATGAAGATAAATGTTGGCTTGGCAAAAAATTTTACGTATGGTTTCCTTCTATTGAAAAATTGATGTTGGAGATTCGAGATTATGGATTTTATGAGAGGTACCCTGATGCAAAAGAAGCAATTGCACGACAAACAAAAAACGATCGAGAGTCTAATACAATAGATATTATTGAAGAAACGTTTATTAAAGAACCATTTATGTCATCAAAACAAAAGGATATCTCAGTTCCCTCTATGCAAGAAAGTACATCAAAAAGTGAAGTTTCTTCTGTTCAAAAAGAATCTTCTACAAATAAAACATCAGATAAGGAACCAAAAACTTCTCAATCAAAACCTTGCACCGATTCTAGTTGTTCTGCTAGTAATATAGAAGAAAAAACATCTTCAAAAGATATTTTACCAAAAAATTCATCGGCACCATCTTCAGTTTCATCGTCTTTTATATCTTTGAACCAAGAAATACATCCATCTGTTCGATCATTGGCTGAATCTGTAAATGCTATAATAACAGCAATTAATGATTTAAATGCAAATGGACTTCTAAAAGAATCCCTTAGTGCTTTAAAAAATGATATTACTATTTTAAATGCAGCTCTACACCAAACAGATACTCAAACAAAAACTACAATAGATCAAAAATTATCCGAACAGAAATCATATTTTGAAGACCTTTTAAAGGCTCAAGAAACAAGTCTTCAAACACAATTAGCAAATCAGGAAACATATTGGATGACAGTTTTAAAACAAGAATATGAGCGTCTCTCAGAAACTTATCATGAGCGTTTATTGGGGGAATTAAAAAAATTGAAGGAGTTAAATGAAAAAAAACTTAAGAACGAACTTATTCAGCAAGCAATTGAATTGCAAAGACGATGGATACGTGAAATGAAAGCTCGTGTTGAAGAACAACGTGGTAGACGATTAGGACAACTAGAGCATCTTTATAAACATGTAAAACAACTAGAATTTATGTTTTCACAAGCAAGAGTCTTCTCTGAAAGTGCTATGCATGTTCAACGGCTGCAAATTGCATCACAGGCATTGCGAAGAATTATAGAAGATCCACAACAAAAACCATTTACAAAAGAGCTTTATGTGTTGAAAGACTTATCAGAAAAAGATGAATTCATGCAAACAGTAATTCATACGATTCAGAAAGAAACTCATGAACAAGGAATTATGAGCAAAACTCAATTAACTGATCGATTTCATCATTTAGCTAATGAAATCTATAAAGTCAGCTTATGTCCAGATAATACAGGCGTTCTAGGATACATGGTTAGTCGAGTATTGAGTTTCTTTATGTTCCGAAAAACGGGGAGAGCTGACGGTGACTATGTTCACCATATTCTTGCACGTACTGAAAATTATCTCGAAAAAAATAACTTGGATGCAGCAACACGCGAACTAAATCAGCTTAAAGGAGTCCCAAGAAAACTTGCTTCTGACTGGCTTAAACACGCTCGCCAGAATCTCGAAGTCATACAAGCTCTTAATGTATCTTTTTTTTTTTGTTATTTTTTCTAACTACTCTAGATGATTGAAACATATACACTTTTACAATCTACTTTGTTTGTATAAAATAAGGCTTTTTATTGATGTTTTTTTTGTAAAATTTACATTTTTTTAATATCATTTAAAAACTATATTTTTTAAGGTTGCCTTTTTTTGTCGATATCTTTTGTAAGACTTTATTTACCAACATGACTGAAACATATGAAAATAGTATTTTAAGAAGATAATTTTAAAATAAAAGTGCTAATCTTATTAGATGAAGAAGAAGTAGAGGCTTTATTAGATTATTTAAAAAAAGACATTGAAAAAGATGATTTAAAAACAAGTATGTTTTATATCGATATATAAATAAAATTTAAAGTTAAGGATACAATTCTATTGTTCGATTGAAATCATTGGTTACAGATCTTTCTTGCGCTAAAATAACAGGATCAAAGCGTGTAAAGTCTTTTAGTTGTTTTTTTTTTAATTATTTAAGTTATTCTAGGGATTTCTTATCTTGTTTCAACTGGCATTTTCTAATTCAACAATGCAGCAAAAATCGGCGAACGCTGCACGATGCATTTTCAATACTATGCTTCTTAACCCGGATTCTAGAGACATTTTTATCGAGAATAATGGTATCCAACATATTATGAAAGAATATACGGATTTTTTGAAACTACCCTTGATTCATGAAGTTAGTTGCAATAAACAAAAGGCTTTTTATAATAACAGTGGTTACTGTATAGGATGACTTTGACTTTATGTTTATATATACACGCATTTTGTTTTTATTAACGACACAACCAGGAAAAGCAATAACGACATTAATGGAATTAGGCATTTTTCAAATAATTAATCAAGTATATTAATTTATCCTAGATAGATTTAATAATGGGATTTTAGTACCTTGAGTATTTCGAAGCATATTTAAAATCTTCAGACGTATGGCCAAAACAAAGTATTTGCACTATTCAAGAATATATGAAATTGCTTTTTAATTTAGTACGGGGGGAAACCGATGAGTCTTTAATGTATAATATTTGGATTTTTATATTATTCTAATAGTTTTTAGTAACATACTTCCTCTTATCAGACTTTTAAATTTATCATTTTCGCATTCTAACCTTCAACAGCTTACTTTTGAAATCATTAATTGTTTATTGAATCTTCCAATTACTGAACTTTTTAATCCAGAAAATCGCCCAGAGTATTGCATTGAAGAACTTCTTAAAATCCTGGATACACTTTTATTAAACATTGACTTAGGTATTCATTCGAATGATCAATCTTCCTCTGTTAATCTTGATTCTGCTCTTGAAACGAAAATTCTTTCTTTAATAACTTTTTTTCGAAAGGTTCTTAAACATTCGACAGAACCAATTGAAGCTTTGTTAGCTTTTCACTTGTTACCTCAAAGCAAGTAAATACCTTCCATCTTTTTTTCATTTGATTAATTTTTCCTCAGAGACCGTCAACAAATTCTTGGAAGAGGTGATACCCTTTCATCTAGAGCTCTTAGAATCATGACTGTTCCATTTCCATTGATTCGCGAATCAATTTCATGGTTATTATATGAACTTAATCATTCAGATGGTAAATTGACATTTTATGTTAATCAATATATACAAATTTCTGAGTTTTTACAGAAACATCTTTTATTAATAGTATTGGCTTTGGTTATGCCTCTGGTTTTCTTGTTTCTCAGGGTATTCCTTTTACCTCTCCAGATAGTAAGGATTTTCAGGCGACAGATGGCATCAACCCCATTACTGGACAAACACTTGAAGCAGAGCGTATGGCACTTTCTAATCTTCCTGAAATGACAGAGGAAGAGAAAGAACGCGACGCCGAAAGACTTTTTGTTATGTTTCAAAGGTCTTTTATTTTTCTTTTAAATTATTACTCATCTTATTCTACTTTAGGCTTGAAAAAAATGGTATTCTTTCTGTAAAAAACCCCATCAAAGATGCTTTCCAGTCTGGACGTTTTTCTGATTAGTTTTATTTAAAAATGCATTCATTTTTTCAATTGATTTTTTGTTAATATTCTAATAAGTTCTCTTTATTCTTTTGTTTCCTATTTATATTTTCTTTAAATTCTTTTATTTTTACTCAATTCTACTTAATTCATTTCTATATTATATATATATCTCGATCTATTCGATTGTTTGCAATCAACAAAGATCAAAGTATCTGAATATTTCTAAAGATTATAGAATATTATTTAACGATGTTAGAAATTATACTTTGTTCTTTTATTAATAATTCCTTTTTCTAAATGACACAAGATCAAGCAATAATCCCATTTACTGAATGTAACGATTGGAACGTTGTATTGTAAGATTTGGATATTATTGACAATTTTAACAAAGAAACTAGCCGAGACTCTGTATCAGGCGCAGTTGTTTTATTTAATCGTGAAAACAAGCAACTAAGCTTGTACCGGAATATTAAAGGGTCTCTTGTTCAAAAACCAGGTACAACGTTTTGTCCGCTTTGTTATCGACCATTTCAGGCCAATGATCTTCATTCTACATTTGATGAATCATCATTGATGCTTCAAACGTTTATAGATTCTGGATATTTTCGTTTTCTTGAAAATTTTACTTGGGATGATGCAGAAAAGCCTTTAGATATCTCTCAACCATTGTCGAGTCCATCACCGACGAATTCTTCGCTTCCTGGTTTTTCTCCTTCTACTTCTACACCTCTTTCATCATTGTCATTTAATCAAGGTTATTTTAAAAGGTTATATATTGTTTTTTTCCATTTTAAATCTTATTTTTTGATAGATTTTTTATTCCAGAAGGATCACTTGGAAGAGGTATCTTTTCTGTATATATTGGATGTTATTTATTTTATGGAAGGATCTCGTGGAGAAGTACTTAAGGTTTTACATGTATTGGATGGTGTTCCACTTGGCCATTGTATATTAGTTACTTAGTAAAGGATATTTTAATAGTTTTATAGATGCAGTTAAGCGTATTCCAGTTGGAGATAGCCATTCTTGGCTTAAAAAAGTATGAGATAATTTTATAATGTTTTGAAGTTTAACATTAATTTTATTTCAAAGCTGTTGAAAGAAGTTCATTTGTTACGTCTACGGCATACTAATTTAGTTAATTATAATCATGTTTGTAAGTAAATACAAGCACAATATTAGAAGTAGTAAGGCTGAGGAGCTTTATTGAAGGGCTTGAGAATTCAAAGCTAACCAAATTTGGTCCAACTGTTCCTGTTCTATATATTTTACAAGAGGTAAAAGAATATTTAATATTTAATTTTAATAAGAAGTATTGTTAGTATTGTGATAGAGGTGATTTAGAAAGTTTCGTTCAAGAATTACTCGTATCTAATGAACCAACATTTTTCGATTTGAAGAAAAAAGTGAAAAGATTAAAAGCAAAACCGTTTTTTATAAAATCTGGAAATGATATTGTGCTTCCATTGGGTATGGTTATTTCCTTTATTAAAGATATCGCATCTGGATTGAGTTTCCTTCATGAAAATAATTTGATTCAGTTCGTATTATTATTATTTTTTAAATTAAGTTAAAGAATATTTAAGTCGTGATTTAAAACCAGGCAATTGCTTACTTCAAAGTACAAAAAATGGTTTTTTTCCAAGAGTTTTAGTTAGTGATTTTGGAGAAAGCCAAGTAGCAACTGAAGTAGAGTCTCGATCTGGTGGTACAGGAACATTAGAGTATATTTTTAACCTTTTTAATGATATAGTTTAAAATATATTAGGTATACTGCTCCAGAAGTATTATTTAGTAAGAATGTTTCTATGAATACAAATGAAGTATTTATAATTTAAAAGCAGGGGAAGATGGAAAACCAAAAGGATTCTTTACACCAGCATCAGATATATTTTCCCTTGGATTAATTTTATATTGGTTACTTTTTACAGGAAAACTTCCATATGAACATTCTGCAGAAGAATATGATAAATTAAGAGCTGAAATATTAAATTTTAAAGGGTAAGTTGTGAAAAATTGAATAAATGTTTTTTGAACAAATTTAGTTACCAACATCAACCTAAAACATCAAATGCGCCTGAAGATTTATGCATGTTTTTAGAAACTATGTTATCTCCTGACCCTCATAAAAGACCCTCGTCTCAAGAAATTGTTGAGTTTATTATTAGAATTTTAAAAAAATATTGTGTATTAAACGGCTAACATATAAATTATGGGTTAATGAATAATAGTTTCAAAACATTTTGGAGAATGATCAGCCATTACAATTTAATGAGTATGAAGAATCATCACGTATTATGCCTGTTTCGTCTCAAGAAAGTCTTGCACATCAAGAGACAAAATCTAGATTTTCTTATAACAAAAATACTCATATGAAAAACAAGAACTTAACATTCCGATCAATTTATCTTTTTATTTTCCAATTATTTCAGAATGTTAAATGGTTACAAATATTTTCAGTATTATTTGATAAAACTAAGTTTCAATCTTACGTATTTGATATTAAAATTATTAAATGTATCAAATTCATTGCAAAAGTATATCCTGTTTTATCTTGTTTATCTGTTTAATTTTTATAGACTGTTTTAATTTACTACTTTATGAGCTATGTAATATTTTATTGTAATTATTTTTTATCTTTCATAAAACAAAATCAAGTCTTCAGCTATCTAATTAATTAATGATATCAAAAAAGAAAAGCATTTATTCAAAAATGAATAGCAACAAAATAGAAACAAAATTTAAATGGTAACTAGTTCTATATCATACTAATATCGATATACTTATACATATGATATATATATTCCACAATATTTAAGTGAAATAACGTCCTACCCCACATTCAAACTTATTAACAATTGCAAGTCGATGATGTATTTGCAATAGATGATCGTCGAGATAAATCAACGTCTCGTGTTAATCCTGAACTACGTGGCTTTGAGGTTGTGTGTTCTAAGGGTAGCTTCTTGGCTAAACGCATATTGTAAATAATATACTAATTTTAAAAAAAAAAACTTTACCAATAGCTTGAAACAAGTTATTTACATTTTGTGCATCTTTAGCTGATGTTTCAAAAAAAATAAGTCCTGCTTCTTCTGCATATGCCTGTGCATCGCTCGTCTCAACTGCTCGTCGAGATGCAAGATCTGCCTTGTTCCCAGCCAAAGCAATTACAATGTTTCCACAAGCTTGTCGATGCAGTTCTTTTACCCATGATTTTGCCTTGTCTAGTGATTCCTGTTTGTTTGTTAATACTCTATTATTTCTCTACTACTTTTTACCGTCTGTGTAATATCATATACAACAATTGCACAGTCTGCATTCCGATCTTAAAACTTAGTGTTTGTACTTCTTGTATACTTATACTTACAATACATCGGTGCAAGAGACCTATATCGTTCTTGGCCCGCAGTATCCCTAAGCTTATAAGCATTTCTGTGCAACAATACTAGCTAGACAGTTTTCTCTGAAAAAATAACAACTGTTAGCTGTAGCAGTTAACTAACCATATTTCAAATTTAATCACAGTTGTTTCGTCCAGACATAGTGTCTGTGTAAGAAATGCCGCTATCTATGGGTTAACGTGTCACTGAATAAGAAAAACTAACCCCCAATTGTGCTTTCTCGATAATCTATCATTATCAGCATGTTTATAAGAGATAAATTCATAACACAGAAAGATTTTTTGCTATGCAACTGCTACTAACAGTTGTATAGTGCTAAAAATTAGCTATACATACCATCAAATTGCCCTTTAACAAAACGTAAAACAAGACTGCTCTGTACTTGTATCAGAAGAGCATTTCTTGTACAAAACACACCTTTCCCACAGCTGATTCTCCTAGAAGTACAAGTTTTACACTAGAAACCCGCACATTTTCCATACTTTCACTTCTTTTCTTGCTTTTCTTATAGGTAACTATATTCCCTACTTAACTATATGTGTTTAATGTCCTTTCTAGCCTATAGTTCTATTTCTGCAAGCTATCTATCTATTTCTTTTGTGCTGATCGAGGGCTTGGTGCCGCATTCTTAGGGCTAGGTCGTGAAATGTCAGATTTTCGAGAAAAAACAGCTTTAAAAAGATTATTTTGTCCGGTATTTATTGAAAAATGTTCCATAGATTTTATTAATATGTTTCTTGCTTTATTTTTGCTTGAAGATTTTCCACAAAAGCTGTTGAAAAAATATAAAGACATTTTCTCAAAATTAAAGCAAAATTTCTGGAAAAAAACATAGAAAATATATTTAATAGACGAACTACAAATATATATATTGTTAAATGTCTAATAATAATGCACACATGTATAGAAAACACACAGATTATATATCTTGAAAATAGACTGACGTTGAAGTCACGTGATCAGAATGATGATAGAGTATGTGAGATCAAGTTTGACAACACGACAAAGCAGATTTATCAGGAAAACGTATTAAAGAGAAAATAAAGATAAATAAATACGCAAAAAACATGCTTAAAAGTAAAAATATTTATTAGAAGTTTTTTGAAGTGAAAAAATATGTTATTTACTCCATCAGATAAAGAAAATACTCCATGTTTAGGTGATCAGGAAAAAGAAGAAGAAAGAACAACAAGAAAAAAACGAGTAGTGTTTTCTCCATTTCCTAAGAATGGTACGGGATTATACGTCTTTTTTCATGGCATTTTTATTGATGAAAGTGTCCTGTAGAAATAAAAGAAGGAGCAAATTCAACACCTCAAAAAACGCCTGGAGAATTAACGAAAAAACCGCCAAAAAGCATTCTTAAAACTACCCCATTGTCCAAGCAGTTTGATTCACTTGAAGAAAGCTTATATTTAAGCTCATTAGAAGAATTGCCACAAAAGACTACGTTTTCTGAATTTCTTGCATCCGCAAGGAAAATTCTTACTGGGGATCAGCGTGTTAAGAAGATTGAGACATATATTGGGCTTTCTGTTTTTCTTCGATCCTATGAGACAATTCTTGATAAGCAGTCTTTATTTCAATATATTCCGGAGCTTGCTCTATGTATTAAGAGAGATGCAGTTCAGATTCGATCATCAGATATAGGCGACTATCAAATGTATAAAGAATTTTTATTATATTTAAAATGCTCTAATCGTTTCAGGGCCTCTAATGCTTTTAAAGTTTTGGGTTATCTTTTATCTCAGAAGGAGATTTCTGATATTTTTAATCCTAGTGACGCCAAATTCTTTATTGAATATTCTGTCTCTGTTTTAGAAAGCCCATCTCTTACTAAGGTTTATTATTTTTTCTTTTTCTTTTTTTTTAAAAGTATATTTATAGACATCTGCAACTATGCATCTTTGGCTTTTAAGTATCCAGAAATTACCGCCAGCTATTATAACTTCAGAGATAGCTGATAGAATTATTTCTGCATGTTTAAAGATAAATCTTCCTTCTATAACAATTTCTCAAGAGCGACTGACTGTCTTGATTCGGATCATGAATCAACGCCCTCAGATTTTTATTCATCGAGCGTCAGAATGGGTGTTAATTTTGCATACTTCTTTGTTAGATATTTCTCGACCTGTGCGGGAAAAAGCTTTGAACTGTGCTTTCGAAATAGAAAAAGCTATGCATGGGGAATCTAGAATCAGTTTAGCTGTTATAAATAATATGAAAGAAAAACTCAAAGGAAAACTAATAGTAGATATATTTTCCACGCGATTTCAAGAAATTATTAATGAAGATGGTAATGGTGTTTTTGTAGCACAATCGTGGGGTATTCTTGTTGCTATTATGGGTACGTTATTTCCTAAATGGAACAAATTGAATATATGGTTGAAAATTATTCAAGTAAGTTAGTCTAAAGTTGTATTATTATTGTAATATTTTAAGTTATGTTTTAATCACAATGATATCTCAACAAAGATAGCTGCTCAAACAGCTTGGGTACGTTTTATATATATTTTTACTTTATCACCTAAGGTTCAATCTATTCCACTAAAAAGACTTTTTTTATTATCTCAACCAATGCAATTAGTTTTAAGTACAAAATCTGCTGCATATTCTCCGGTAAAAAAAATTGCAATAAAGACAGTATGTGCATTATTATATTCTATTTTACGTCCTGGGGTTTCAATGAAAGATATAACGATTATGTGGGAAAATGTTATCTTTCCCCTATTCGAAAAAATGATGGAATCTAATAAAAATGACGCGTTTAATGGATGTGAAATAATGACATCTTTGTTTGATGTGGAAAAAGTTAAATCATGGAAAGATGACCGTCTTGCAGATAATTTGTCTATAGAACCATCAGAAATCCCAAGAATAGAACCTAAATGGATAAGAAATAACATCTCTATTATAAGATCAGCTATTGAAATAATTTTAATATCTACTGTGTTGCCAACAGATTTTAAATTATCAGTTTGGAGAAATTTTAATAAATCGGTTAATTTTGCAGGTAATAAAGAAATAAAAATAACTTTTGAAGCAATGGATGCAGTTACAAAAATTTGTGGATTATTGAAGTCTTTTTGGTTTTTATCTCCTAATCAAAATTTATTTATAAAAAAAACAGGTAATATCTATTTTATTATTTTATTTAATTAAAATTTTTAGAAAATGATTTAAATGAGCATGTCAATTTATTTTCACAGCTTGTTTCTATATCGTTTGAAATAATAAGCTATATGTATTTTATGAATAAATCATGTATTATAGAAAATGAAGATCTAATCTTAGCACAGGCAACCGGTTCTAGAAATTTATCTTGCCAACAAAACCTTTATACTCCTATTGCTTTTATTTTTAGACTTTTTTTCAACCCGTTTCCTCGTGCATCAATAAATGAAACATATTTTAAGGCTATATTTGATATTATTTCTAATATTGGTTTGTTACAGCCAAAGGATTCCGATAAGATTGATTTATTAGTTGAATGTTTATCTGTTTTTGGTTGTACTAAAGATCATAATCTTCAAATACAAATATGGAAATTGTTTTCAGAAGCTGTTAAAAAATTTTTTTTTGAATCTAATCGATCTTTGCATGTATCATCTATTGATATAGAAGATACTATTAAGCAAAGAAATGGTATATTTAAAATACTAAAATGGGGGCATCGGTTAGTTTTTTTTAAAATAAAAATATTTGTCTAATTTAGAATTTCAAAAAATAGAGAAGTAGATTGTCTTTTAAACTGGGAAATGCTCTTTGATGTGTTTTATCAAAAATTTGAAGCTATTATAGGAATAACCGGTGCTGGTTATAAAATTATTGAGCCTCTAGCTGAATCTCTTCTTCAGGAATCTCCTGAAGTTAATAAGTATTTTTTAAAATTTTAGTAATTTAATTAATATTTTTAGAAATATTTATAATATTTGTACAGTTATAACAAAAAAAGTTAAGTTCCCTTTAAACAATTCAACAATGAATTTATCTGAGCCAAATTTAAAAGCTACAAAAATTCCAAAAAAAACAATGTAAATATATTTTTAATAATTGACTTGTTTTAAGCTTTTTAGATCTTATGAAAATTTCAATATGTTAATAAGCAATCTTTTGGCACTTTCTTATAAGCATAATCCTGATAAATCTATTATTTCTTTTATTCAAGGTGTTTCTAACTATATAAAAATAATCCCTATTTATGAAATTACTCAAAGTTTACAATGTATACAAGGGGGACTCTCGCTATGGATATTAGATGAAAAGGAAATAATAAAAAAATGCTCTAAAGCAATACTTAATATAGTAGTATTTTAATAATAAATATTTTTAATTAACTTAAAATTTAGATTAAAGAATTATGGTTTTCTGTTTTGTCAAAATTGGAAAGTCTTAATTCTTATGAAAGTTCACTGTTATGTTCATTATCACTTCTTTTAGAATCAGGACTTAGGAGCAAAAATCATTCAGTAGTTCTTTCTACTGTTGAAATGTGGAATAAAACTTTTGGAGAACAAACTATGTTAGATTATCCTCCCGAAATTGTTAAAGTTATGGAATTTCTTTCTAAAACACTTAAAATTCTGTTACCTTCATTTCCTATTTCTTTAGATAACGTAAAAATAATTCTATAATTTTTTTAAATTTTGTTTTTACTTTTTATAGGATAATCCTTCAACATTATGTATTCCTTTAGATCCTATTCTGTCATCTGATAATGAGAATATTGAGTATCAGGAATTTCCATCGACTTCAAGTAATAAGCTTGAAGTTATACAAAATACCACTAACCAAACGTCACATGAAACTAATATGCCATCATCATTAATAAAAACACATAACAAAAAAATAACAACGCCAATTGAACCTTCAATGATGACTAGAAGAATGTCAGCAAAGTTAGCACAATCTGTACAAAAAAAGGCTTCTCAGGATATATTGAACTCTGATTTTATGAAAAATACTCGTAAAGAAGAAAATAAAATATCCAAAAGTTATTCACATGATAATAATATACAAGAAATGGATCCTCTAAAGACCGGAACTTCTGAAAAATTAACATTAGAGAATAAAAATAACAATTTTTTGTCTTCTATGAAAAAAGATACTCCAAAAAATACCAAACTCAAAAATAACAAAACACTTGAAAATAGTATTACTAAAAGTGAAAAAATTATTTCTCTTGGAAAAAGAAAGCATGATTCTGAACCAGTTGATGGTAATTTGCTTAAAAAAAAAAGATATTTAGTATTAATGAATTAGATTCTCTTTTGGATGATTCTCCCTTGTTAAAAAGATTACGACCAAGACGATCTACTGATAACCATAGAAAAACTCTCTCTGGATCCCTGGAAACTCACTCATACACAAAAAATTGCCATTCTAGTTATATAGATGCATCTTTCTCCACTACTCCCACTATACAGTCTAAAAGTACCGATTTATTTATTCATCTGGAACAGCTGCTGCCTCAAATGGAACATACAATTCCCCAAATGACTCATCAATCTTTACTAAAACTTGAGTCTATTCTTCTACGTTTACAGAATACTATATTCAAAACACGCGAAAAGTTTATTATGAATATATAATAGGCATTTATAAATACATAACAATAGTATATACTTTTTTATCATAGATTATACATATTACTTATTGTGCATTTTCTTTTTATCTATTTTATCCACCTTTATTTAAATATCTTTTTAGCGTCGCTCGGGCATACAAGGGCGTATAACTCAGTTGGTAGAGTGCTCGCTTCGCATGCGAGAAGTCTGGAGTTCGAATCTCCATTCGTCCATTTTTTAAAAACCCTAAGAATATAATTCAGTGATATTAGCAAAGTCATTTGTTTATAGCTTAAACATCAGAAATCAATGGAGCTTAAATAACATATAAATAACATTATTATGTGCTAGAATTAAGTTATATTTATTTAAAATTTAAATATATACGTACAGAATCAAAGGTTTATTTGGTTTTCTATATCTTTAAATGTCTTGTCTTTGTTTTTTATGCGTTTGAAAGATTAAACACAATTAAACACAAATTAATATTTTTTAGTATTTAAATTGTAGATTTAAAGGGATTTATAGAAATTTAAAGCCTTTTTGTCAATCATATACAACATTAAAACAAAAACCTAACAGTATATATTCAAAAACATTATGTCTTCCTCAAACTCAGTTTCCTTTATGGTTACCTAAAAATTCAATTGATCCAGAGATTTTTGCATTATCTACACAAAATCTTTATGAATGGCAGGTAGCTGTTACTTTAGTGTTTGTAGTAGTTAAATGGCGTAGAAAAAGCACTTACCGTATGAAAATACATTTGTTCTTCATGATGGGCCTCCTTATGCAAATGGATCGTTACATATAGGTATATTTGTAGAAAGAATGGTAGGGGAAAATGAGTTTGATGAATTGCAAAGGACATGCGTTTAATAAGATTCTTAAAGATGTGATATTACGGATAAATATTATGAATGGACAACGTGTGTTATATACTCCTGGATGGGATTGTCATGGGTTGCCCATTGAGACTAAAATTATAGAGAAACATGATTGGGAGAGATCATATGAATTTCCAGAGAAAACGCGCCAAGAAGCAAGAAAATATGTTTCAGAAATAATAAAATGCCAAAAAAAGGGATTTAAAGATCTTGGGGTTATAGGGGATTGGGATAAAAGCTATCAAACAATGGGTTCGTAGGGTATACATGTTTTGAATAAGTTTAATCTGGAAAGATTTATCGTATTCTATTTTTCAACTTGAAGTTTTTAAAAATATGGTGGAAAAAGGTGTGTGGATTTATTTTTATAGATATTTTTTAAAGATATTCAAGGTTTAATTTATAGAAGTTGTAAACCAGTGTATTGGAGTCCTTCTTCAAAAACAGCTTTGGCAGAATCAGAATTGGTGTACAAAGATAACTATATAAGCAGTGCAGTTTATGCTAAATTTCCTTTAGTTGATTTAGGTAATTTAGTTTGTTCCTTTATTTTATATTTAGACATTAGGTAACTTATCTACAATGATAAATGCAAAAAATTACAAGCAAATATATGCTTTAATTTGGACAACAACCCCATGGACGTTGCCTGCTAATAGGGTTTTATAAAATAGTTTTAAGTAATACATATTAATTTATTTAGGCTATATTTATTCATGAAGACATGGAATATGTTATCGTTGATACAGCGCAACATGGAAGTCTGATTGTTGCACATAATCGAATTGATCATTTACCAAAGTCTTTAAATATATCTCAAATATCTTTAAATTTTTTCGGAAAAATGTTATTAAAAACAACATATTATAATCCTCTTGATAAAAATGATCAAATCTTGCCATTTTATCATGCAGCATATGTTACTTCGGAATCAGGGACAGGATTGGTTCACGCTGCACCTGGGCATGGTATAGACGATTATAAAGTTTGTATGCAGCATAACATTGATATTTTTTCACCTGTTGATGATTACGGTTGTTTTACAAAAGACGTACTTAATGGAGAATTAGAATCATTATTTGTGCTAGGAGAAGGGAACAAAAAAGTGATTGAGTTACTTAATACTCGTGAAATGCTTGTTCATTCTGAAAATTATGTTCATAGATATCCATGTGATTGGAGGACAAAAGAGCCTGTTATTCTAAGGGCAACTGCTCAATGGTTTATAGATCTTGAAAGAATTAAGTATCATTGTATTAAAGCTCTCCAAAATGTTAAGATGATTCCAGAATCCGGTTAGTGGTTATCATTATAATCTTTGGCTAATAGAATTTAGGAAGAGCTCGTCTTGTTTCTTTTATTCAATCAAGGTCAGAATGGTGCATATCTCGGCAAAGAGCGTGGGGTGTTCCTATTCCTGTATTATATAATTTAGAAACTGGTGAACCGTTATTAATAGTGGAAAATATACAACATATTATAGGAACAATTAAGAAATATGGTATGGATGCTTGGTGGGAAAATTCTGATTCAGATATCTGGATTGCTCCAAAATATAGAAAAAGTGATGTAAAATACAAAAAGGGAAGGGAAACTATGGATGTTTGGTTTGATAGTGGAGTATCGTGGAATGTTATTTCTAATGAAAGTCATGGTATTTTGTAAGTTAAATAATCTATAAGAATCACTTGTAAAGAAGAATCAGGATGAGCAATAATCCGCCTATAGATCTTGTTATCGAAGGATCTGATCAACATAGGGGATGGTTTCAGTCTCTTTTGTTTACATTTATTTCATTTCAACATAATTCAAATATTGCACCATATAAAATTGTTTTAACACATGGACATATTCTTGATAAATATAATCAAAAGATGTCAAAATCTATTGGAAATGTTATGAACCCTAAAGATATTATTTTTGGTGGGAAGGATATTGAAAAAGATCCAGCTTATGGTATTGATGTTTTAAGATTATGGGTTACAGGAAGCGATTTTACAAATGATATTAATATTAGTTCTACGGTTTTAAAAAATGTAGCTGAAATGCAAAGAAAAATTCGTGCGACTTTGAGATTTCTTTTAGGAAATCTTTATGATTGGTCTGGTAATGAATTAGAATATAAGGATTTGAAAAAGGTATACATGTTTATTATTATATAATTTATTTAATTGTTAGATTGATCAATATGCATTGCTTCAACTCTATGAATTTAATTTTAAAGTTAGAGAATTATATGATAAATTTTTATTTGTTCAAGGTATTAGATTTTCAAGTATTTGAATAATTTATTTATTTTTAGTTGTTCATACTATAGCCAATTATACAAACAATCAACTTTCATCTTTTTATTTCAGTATAATAAAAGATAGACTTTATGCTGATCATCGTACAAGTAAAAGTAGGATTGGTTCTCAGACTGTTCTTTTTCATGTATAGAGATTTTTTTTTCTTCTTTTGTTTTAATTTTTCTCAGATTTTTCTAAATTATGTATCTATAATTTCACCTATAATACCATTACTTGCTTTAGAAGCATGGAAATTTGCCGGGAAAAATGTTGTTGGAGAAGTAGAAACACCTTTTCATTCTGGATGGTATAAATGCAGAAAAGAATGGTTGAATTTAGAGTTGCAAAAAGATTTTCAAAACATAGAAATAATTAGGTCTGCATGTAATCTTGTTTTAGAAAAAGCTAGAAAAAATAAGTATAAAATCTATATTTAATATTAGTGATTAATCTTTTAAAGACATATGAAAAGTTCTTTGGAATCTATAATAATCATAAAAGTGCCTTTAAATACAGAGGCATTCCATTTTTTTGAAAAAATAGGTTTTACCCCCATAACTATATAATTAATTTTAATACTTTAAAGAACATGAATTACCTGAACTGCTTATTGTATCCGATGTTTCAATAATTCCCATGGATTCGAATTTTTCAAATCAAAAATGGAGTGATTATGAAAAAATAAAACTTTTTGGAAGTATTTGTCATATAACAGCCCAGCCTTCAGAAAAAAAAAAATGTTTACGTTGTTGGATGTATACAGCAAACATAGATTTTGATTTGTGCCCTAGATGTATAGAAGTAACTTCGAACAATTAAGACTACATATAATATTCAAAAGACTATTTAATTATTTGATAATATTACATATAACAGATATCAACATTTTTCTATTTCTCATATTTAAATATTTAAATTGTTATTTTTATAAAGATTAGAAACTAATAAATGTATTAAATAATTTTTCCGTCAATAGATGTATTATTGAGTTCTTCTATAACTGGTAGCTCATTTTCAATTAACATATTGGGTGATTTAGTAATTGCTGGATTATCTTCAATAGGCGCCATAAACCATGGAATCTAAGAAAATTAGTAATTATTTATAATAATATCAAAATTACTTTTCCCCGTATAAAATCATTAATCACCTAATCGTAATTAATATAAAATAAGCAAATTATTTTAAGTAAACCATTTTTGCAACACTTGATTCATCAGCTTCTCCACCTTTAAGCAGCTTTCCAGTTTTTCGGGCTAATAGTTCTAAGAATTTTGTAGAATCGTTTTCCCACCCTGAAATTTCATAAGTTCTTTCAAGATGTTTAGTTTCGCATCGATCTAAAATAGCATAAATATGTTGTTCTGGATTTGAGATTTTTTCCACTCGAAAGGCTCCTTTCATTATAATTTCTGTTTCACTATCATTATCACTTGGTGGTACAATACCAGGACAATCAATCATAAATATTTTGGAAGTCATACGAATATATTGCCATACTTTAGTTTCTCCAGGAATAGGAGCAACATTACAGACTTTCTAAATACCATTAAGAAATATTTTTAAAGAAAAATGAAGGTTATGCTTTAGATTTCAAAGTATTTATTACAGAAGATTTTCCTGTGTTAGGATAACCAATAAATCCTACTGAGATTTGGCGTTTATCAGAATGCAATGCAGAAAATTGACGTAACAACTGAATAAGACTCCCTTTTCCAAATGGGTTGTTTATTGATGCATGAAATGCTAAAGTAGGATATTCTTTCGACAATTGTTTAATCCATTGCCTCTAATTATGTTATTAGCAAATACTCGCATGTAGTATATATAAATCATATATGTTTTCTAACTAAGAGAGAAGAAATGTTTGTTCAAAAACTAATTCAGCTCTCAACTCAAAAAAACACAATCGATTTACATTAGAATTTTTTTATTTCAAAAAATACTAAAATAAATCAATATTTTTTTCCCAAAGTTGTAACAGAAGTCAATCAATAGAAATATATAACATATTTCTTAAAAACTTCTTGACTTAACAGTGGGTAGATAATTATAAGTAAAGAACATGGTTTACTTACCGTACACCAAGTTGGAATTAAATCACATTTGTTTAGAAGGAAAATCATATGCTTATGAGGTTTTTCTTTTCGAAGATATTGCTCAACATGCTTACATCTAGTACCTAATGGATTACGGGCATCTAATAATTGTACTACTACATCAGATGAGTCGATTACCTGTAACGATTATTATAACAATAAATAGTTTTCTGTAGTACTTTATAAAGTTCGTTCCATATTCTTTTAGATTTTCCTTTTGAAAAAACAGCATCATGTGGTTCTTGCATATAATTATCAAAGATTTTGGGCTCAGATGATTCTTTTTTAATAAAATCTTCATAAGATTGAGAAGCTGATTCCGCAAGATTTTCTATAGAAAAAACTGAAAGCTTTGAACGTTTTCTTTTTGCTTTTGGACCAAAAGTATCATCAAATGGCTCCATATCAATAATATGAGTTTTAGATGTCTAATCCGATCAATATCAAACAGAGTTTTTGCAAAACAAAACCTTTGCAGGTTCAGAAAGAAGGGATACAGGCAGCTTCTTTTGCTTAAGTAAAACTTGGTAAGGATCATTCAATTTTTGTGAAAAAGATTGACGAAATAAATCCAACGCATTTTGAGAGATTACACGAGTACTATTAAACCAGCGCCTATCCGGCTGAACTCGTGCATTAGGTACATCTTTAGACTGAAAATCTGCGTGTTTAATGATCTTTCCTGTCCTGTTTCGCACTGGTTTTCCACTTTTCAAAAGCTTGATACGTTTAACTTTCTGTGCATCACTAAAACTCTGTCAAATTTTATCAAAAAAAGACCATTCAAAAAAATTACTGATAGAAATTTACTCCTTTTATATGGACTGATCCTGATGAGTCTGTTTTATCTTTTTTTTTCTCTGATTTCTTGTTTTTTTCTTTCCCCATTTTTTACGTTAATATCGAGATTTTTGATATCAATGTTTTGATCATTTTATTAAATCGAATAAAATATAGAAAGAACTAACTATTTATTAAAAAATTTTGTGTAAATTGTGTAAATTTTGCACATTAATTAAGCATGAAACATAGGATTCTTTTATTTTCAGAATCTCATGTAGAAATTTTGGAGTTTTCTCGTTCTAAAGATGCATTATTAAATCATTTTTTTAATCCAGAAATACGTCTTAAAATTACAGTTCCTTGTGTTTCAGCAGTATCACATTCTTTAGATGGTTTTGTTCCTTTATATTTGATATTCAGTATAAAATTTACTTTAAAAAAGGAAGATTTATTGCAATTGCAGCGGGTTTTATTTACTTGTATGATTTAAAAAATCCAGGAAAACTGCTACATATTCCAGGAACAAAAGTATAAATATTTTTATGTATAAACAAATTAATTTTTTGAGGATGTTAAACATCTTGTTTTTGGAGGCAATTCAGATGAAATCTTTTTTATCAAGGAAAAACTTTCTGCAATTATGAGTTATCATATTATAAGTGAAAAGATTATTACTTTGTCGACTCAGAAAGTATGTGATACATATTTTTAGAGAAAATTGATATTGTTTAGAGACATCCTTCTCCAATAACATATATGGCGATATCGAAAGATTCTAGGTTTATTTTGACTGTCTCTGAAAATCCGTCTATTATTTTTCTTCAGGACTGTATTACTCATTTGACGGATAAAATAATTCCTGGAACGTCGTTTGGAAATGTTAAAAATGCTGTTTTTCATCCAAAAAAATCAAATTTTTTTCTTCTTTGTTTTACTAATGGAATTCTTGGTTTTTATAATACGAAAAAACCAATTCATCCTATATTTAGAATAAAAGACATATCTATTATGTGTGCGCTATTTTTGCCAAATGAAGAATCATCTGCTCTTGCTGTTGATTTAAATGGACAATTTTCTATCATTGATTTTGAAAAAAAAGAAATTCAAATCAAATGGTCTATAAACACCTCTGTTGATTCTTTATCTATTAAAGAATTGGGTTGTAATGAGTGGAATATTTTTGTTTTATCATCGCATGAAAAATGTTTCTATTTTAACCAAGAAGGTGTAAAACTTTCTGAATATTCTATTAATTCAGAAAAAGTTTTTCAAATTTCAACAGTATGTTGATTTTTTTTATTATTTGTATTTATTGATTTGAATTTTAGTTAGTCAGTGATATACCCATTAATGAAAGCTTTTTGGACATTGTTATTGAAAATTCAAACTCTAATATCTCTAAATTTTTAATTTCTAAAGATTTACATGGTTGTTTTTCTGATAAAAAAATACAATCTTTAACTGATGATAAATTTTCGGGTTTGCTTTTATCCACAAATAGCCCTTTGAAGACTAAAATTGATAAAATTCAATCTGATTTTGGAAAAAGTAATCATTTTGTTTGAGATAGTATATTTTGTATTAAGTTTTTATATAGGATTATATGTTGATAAAAATAATTCATCTGCTGTTTCTATTGGAAAAGGTATACATATATATTGGTTATTTTTCCTAACTTTTGAAGAAAATATACCTTTTGAAGATCCTTCTAGAAATAATTTTATAGCAAATACACCTACAAAAGATTTATCCATGTCCTCTTATATTAATAAAAATGATACATTCTCACCTAACAAAACGTATGAAGCTCAATCAACATTTAAATTTGAAACTCCAAAGACGTCAAAAAAAAAGATTAATTTTCCTAAACTTCCTAATAATACTTGTAGTTTTCAGAAAAATCAATTAATTTCAGAAAAGTCTCCTGAAAAATATTTGATGAAATTTAAAACATCTGATACTCCTGATATATGGTGTGAACTTGGAGTCGATCAAATTATTGATATTGAAAGTTCACTTGTAAATTGTTCTCCATTAAAAGAAGATATTCGAACTCATGAAACAAAAGATTCATCAAAAAATACTCTTAGTATATCTGAAAATTCTAAATTTCAGAATTCTAATTCATTTTCAACAAATAAAGAATTATTAGAATTCGATTTGAAAAAAGACTTTTCTACTGATATGTTAACATTTAAAGATATGCTTTATGAGGCACAAAAAGGAATACGGCAAGATATTCAATGTCTGCATGTTGAATTAATAAAGCAGTTTATGCTGCAAAAACAAGAATTTAAAAAGATATTAAGGTTTAAGAATAAAGAAATTGAAAATTTGAAAAAGGAAAACAAGAAGCTTGTTCATGAATTAAGTGTATATAGAAAATATTAATAATAAGAAATACCCTATATACATGAATAATTTATTTTAGTAAATTATATAGAATTTTGAATTAAATTTACATGAATATACATAATAATTATGTCCATTCTCCTTTTTGTATTAATGTCCAGAAATTTTTTTTTAAATCTATTAGCTCATCATAAGTACCAGTTTCAATAATTTGCCCATTTTTTAATAATATAATTCTATCTGCTAGTTTCATCATCTCTTTAGAATGTGTTATAATAATAACAGTAATATTAGTAATATTTTTTATAATTTCTTGAATAGACAAAGCACAAAGTGGATCTAAAGCACTTGTACATTCATCTAAAATGAGAATTTTTGGATTTCTAATAAATGCTCTGGCAAGAGAAATCCGTTGAGCTTGTCCAGTAGATAACCCTTTTCCATAATCACCTAACATTGTATCATATCCATCAGTTAATTTCATGATAAAATCATGTATATTTGCTTTCTGAGCTGCTTTTTGAACATGTGATCTATTAAATGAATCTATTTTTGTTATTTATATAAACTAAAATATTTTAATTATTACCTAAACCATATGCAATATTTTGCTCAATAGTCATATTAAATAACATTGGAGTTTGCCTTACGACTGCAATATGATTTCTTAGCCATTTAGTCTCAATAGACGATATATTGTATCCATTTATCGTGATAATACCTTTTTGGACTTGATATAATTTTTGAATTAATGAAATCATTGTAGACTTTCCAGATCCAGATAAACTGGTTTCATTTAAAAAGTTTATATTATCTATATGAAATATTTACCCTGTTAATACGATTTTTTCGTAATTTTCTATTTTCAAATCTATATTTTGTAATACTTCATTACAATGTCCAGGATAAGAAAATGTTACGTTTTTGAAAATAATCTCTCCATTTAAAGGAACAGTTAATGATCCCTCATTTTCAGTAGTTTTTCCTGATACATTAAATAAAGAATTAATATCGTCAGAGGCTTGTTTAATTTTATTATAATGAGGAACTTTAATAATTAATATAAACTAAAATTAGAATTTTATGACTTACTCATTGACAAAAATTGAGATGCAGTAATAATTGAAAATATGATTAAAGAAAATACTGTTAAAATGTCAATCGGTGTATATATTTTTTTCAAAATAAATTTTGAACCATAGAAAAATAATAATGCTAGTAATGTTAGATATTAAATTATGAAAAGTAATGTTTGAACTTTTAAAAGAAAATATACTACACTCCATGAATCCATAACCAAACCCAATATAAATAGCTCTTCTAATTCCTTTCATAAAAACTTTTTTTATTGATAACATGTATTTCTGTTCAAAAAAATCATTAAGTAATAAAGCTTTAATCGTAAATGTATTCTCTGTAAACTACAATTATGTAAATAAATTAAGAATTAGCATAAGAAAGTACCTCATATAATATAGATGAAGCATTAATATTTTCTTCTTTATATTTTTGTTCCCATATATTATTTATATAAGAATAATATTGAATTGAAATATACAAGAATGGTAACATACCAACTGTTATAATAGTTAACTTCCATGCAATAAAAAATGACCATATAATTCCTAAAGATGCCATAACAATAGCAATTAAGATGTTTCCTGCTATTCCTTCAAAAATGGATCTTATTAATTCAGTTTCATTAATTATGATTCTTGTAATGTTTTTACTAGAGCATTCTTTTTCAGAAAAGTAAAACATATCTTGGAACAAGACATTTTTATATAATTTTGAGCGAATATTAGTTACCATATAATCAGAAGAAAGTTGAAAAAAAAATATTTTTAAATAGAGTGTTAATGAATCAAGAAATGAAACACCTAGAACAAATAATGATGATTTTAATGATTTTTTTGTAATTTCAGATGCATTTTTTGGAGAAAAAAATAATGCAAGGAGTTTAGATAATGCATATGAAAAAAGAGGAGTAGCTATACCATTTCCCAAACAAAAAAATAATCCTAGGACAAGAAAGATCTTTTTATTAACATATTTCCAATTGTTTCTTAATAAATTCCATAATGATATATTTAACAGGAAATATTTTTTTCGAAAATTAAATTTTTTTGAAATTTTTGAATGGTTCATATTTGAAGAAAGTAAAGTTCGAATATTAGTAGTGTTTTTACGATTTTCGACTATAACATTTGCAGAATTTAATAAAAGTGTTTCGATACTTAGATTTGTTTTTAAAAAATTAAAAGCAGCTGATTTTATATGTGGTTTATTGTTAAAAGAAGACTCAACTAAAGAATTATTTGATTCGTTTTTAGAAGAAATATCTTCTTTTTTTTGAGAAGAAAGCGAATTTTTAGTTTTTTCATTTTCTAGATGAATATTAAAAAATAATCCATTCTTGTCTTCTAAAAGAGTCTTTTTAAGTCCCTTTTGGACTAAAGATCCATCATCTATAACATATACGTAATCTGAATCTTCTATTTGACTTATATCATGAGTAATAATAATAGTTGTTTTGTTCTTGCGCCAAAATTTTACAGCATCATAGATTAGAGAACGATTAATATAATCAAGAGAACTAGTTGACTCATCTTATCATATAAGTAACAATAAAAATAAAATGATATCCTACCAAGAATCAAAATAGAAGTATCTCTTAATCTTGCGCGAGCCATTGCTACACGCTGCATTTGTCCACTACTTAATGATAAACCATTTGTTCCAAGTTTAGTGTCATATCCATCAGAAAGTTCAAAGATTATCTCTTCTAACATAGCCATTCTAGAAGCATTTTTAATTTCAGAAATATCTACTGAAGTAGGAGAAGATTTGCCAATGGTTATATTTAATTTCAAACTCTCATTAAAAATTACTGGTTGTTGTACTAAAGTTACATTATTTCGTATCCAATTTATATCTAATAATTCAATATTTTTGTTGTCTATATAAATAGAGCCGTTATTTATTTCATATATTCTAATTAGTAAAGCTGCAAGAGTGCTTTTTCCTGATCCGCTAGCGCCAACAACAAACGTAGTTTTCCCAGCAGGAAAAAACAAAGAAACATTTTTTAATATTATTTTTTCAGGTCTTGATGGATAAGCAAATGAAACCTAATTTTTTTAGAATTTTTAAAAATATATATATATATGCTTACTGAATCATATGTTATGTTTCCATCGCATTTTTCTGGGGAAAAATGACTAGATAGCTTGTTGTCTTTTTTTTGTGTTTTTTCATCTTTAAACAAGTTTTGTAAATCAGCACTTGAAATTTTTCCTTGATCAATAAAAACTAAATGTTGAACAATCGTCTGTATTGAAAAAGATACCATAAGACATGCCCAAAAAACGGTCAATACATTTCCAGTAGATATTTCTTTTTTAATAATTAAATACGAACCATACCAAAACCCTTGTACAAACATAGCTAAAATAAAAAACCTAACAAGACTTTGTTGTAAAGCATAGATTCTTTTCCAGCAATATACAATATGACTTGATTTTAATATACATTTGTTGAATTTCTGAGATTCATAATATTGACCATTAAATATTTTAACGATAGGTATATTTACAACTGCTTGATCAACAAGCGCTGCTGCTTGAGATATAGTTTCTTTTTCACGAGAGATATATGGCTGAATGAAATAAGATGTAATACCTGCAATTAAAATAATAATAGGAAGAGAAACTAAAATTACAAATGTTAATTTCCAAGAATACCAAAAAGCAAGAAATAATGAAACAGAGAATGTAATAATAGACGACAAAATTTTTCCTAGTGTATTTGAAAGTGTATAATGAAAATTTCCAATATTCCTAAAAAAATTAACAAGAGATATTATTTAAAAAGTATTATAAACCTCTCACAACGGTTAATAATACCTGCAATTCCCCCATAACGAAGATCATACCATTTAATTTCTTTAGATGCAAAGTTATGGAATAGTTGTTTATTAACGCGTATGATCTGAATTTCAGCGAAAATGTACCATAATGTTTGAAACAACCACCCACCAATAAAAGAAACAACTGCCAGAATTGCAAATAAAAGTATATAATGGTTTACTTGATTTCTGAATTCTTTTTCTGTAATTTCTTTTAATGATATTAAAGAAAAAACATGAAAAAGTCTTCCTAAAAGAAATGTCATACACGGAGCAAATAGTCCATTGATAAATGATATAATACATGCGAAAAAAAGTAAAAATGTATCTCTTTTTTTTGTAAAATCAAAAAGATTTAAAAAAGATACTCCATTTTTTATTTTTTTTTTATTAACTATCTCTGTAGATTTCTTTAAGTTAGATTCCTTCAAATCAAATGATATTTCAACTTTTTCCATAAAAATATATTATAATGTTTTTTTGAAGAAAATATTTAATATTTTAAATCATAACTATGTTTTTATTTATTTTAAATGTTAGATTGTTATCTGTGGCTTCTCTAAACTTGATCGAGTATAGTCTCTACTCGAGAGATATATAAGAAAATTTAAAGATAATTGTCATTTAAAAAATTACTAAAAATACATAAAAATACCAGTTTATATTTGTTTTAGCCAGATTTATGTATTTCATAAATCCAATCATTAAGTCCGTGTCGATTACGTGCAATTTCGATTGTATAAAACTTTAAATTTTAAAATCCAGAAATTTAGAAAAATATAATTACCTGTATCCTAGGGACTAGAAAATCTTGATTAGTTTCAAAAAACAATAGTATATATTATTACCAAAAATAGTAGTTTTTTCTTCGTATTCTTTATGAGAATCTGTTCTTAATAATGTTCCAAAGTTAAAATTATCAATCTAAATTACATTATTGGTTTTTTTCTAAATAAAATAGTATACATTTCAACCTTATTTTCATAGGCCATCATGAATTCACGCCATTTTGTTTTACCCTCAGGAGATTTCATTTTATCTTCATCAATCAAAGAAACTGATTCAGAAGAAGAGTATTCTGGAAAAGTGCTAACGAAATGGTTATATATTTCATCATCAATCCTTTACTTGTTAGTATTATATATATATTATAAGTAAAAAACTTAGTAAGACGCAAAGTACTGCCTTTTGTCTGTGTTAGTAAATTCCAATAGACTTCTAAAACATTTTAAAAAGAAAAATAAAGACACACGTATTTTACGTGCATGCTGTACTGCTTTAACAGCAAACTAGATATATATTTTAAGTATTTTATAAGATTTAAGAAATGTTATTTTAAACCTGTTTTTCTATCTATAAAAAATGTTAGAATTGCAAAAAAAAAGAGAATTGTATCAATTTATATTACATCATCAAAATTTTCTATTTGACTTGCGTCAATCTTTGATGTCATTGTCTTTTTTTATTTTTATATTATCTTCAGAGAAATTGCCGTTATCAGACTACGATGTCAAAAAATCTAAGTATTTTAAGAAAAAACTTCTAAGCTTTATTCAAATTCTTATGATTTTCTTTAAAGAATAGTTAAAAAAAATAATAATGAGTAATATTGAAAAACAAAGTTCTAATTTTCACGTAAACACTGATTATTTGGCTCCAAGTGATACTACTATTATTTCTCAAGACGAAGAACAGAAAATATTTAAATGGGCCGATAAAGCTCCATCTTTTGGAGAAGTTAATCAAGAAGAAGCAGATTCATCTTCTCTTCCAAAAAAACCACGCAGGCTGAATAATCCTCTTCATATTTTGATTCAAGAATGTTCTCGACAGGTATATTTTATGTTATAAGAATATTTTGTACTTATTATTTGAATTAGTATATTACTTCTTGTTTTTCAAAGAAATCTGAATCATGTCAGAGACAACTTATTTCTGATTTAAATAATCTTAAAGATGATTTAAAATTATTTTGTAGTTATGATGTTCTTGAAAATGCAAAAGCTGCAATATTTTCTCAGGTAATTGCTTTTATTTTTGTTTTTTTATTTTTATATTTTATTTCAGGATAAAACTTCTACATTTGAAGATATTAATTTGGACTCTGAGGTTAAAAATACAAATATTAATTGATTTTCTAACTATTGGAAGATAATAAGTCTTCGTTTTGATGAGGGTGATGCTGTTATAAAATCTTTTTCTGATGCTATTGATGAATTATATTATGAGAATAGTAAAAAATCTAAAGATATTACTGATGAATTGAATCAAGATAGTAATATGCTTTTTATTTGTTTTTTTTTCTGAGCAAGAATTTAGGTATAAATAAATCTCTGAAAATTTGGTATGAGCTTACAACACCAAATCGTCCAAAAAATGAAGTAAAGCGTCTTCTAAAGAATCCACCTCGAGAACCTAAAAATATGGAACAAAAACGTAATATGTCTCGTAATCAGCGTTCCCGTCATAGAGATAAAAAGCATTTGCAATATACAGATAATTCTCTGTTAAATCATTATGGGGATTCTCGACGAGGACGAGGACGACAAGAAGCACGAAAAAAGTTTCGCAATATGTCAATGGAACATAACTATCGCAACAAAGGAGGTTTAGCTGTTGATAAGTCAGCTGAGAATTCTTATAATAATGTTTCTAATTTTTTACCCGGATATGCTCACCATAATTTTCAACACTCTGCACTTCCATATAATAATTATATGCCACAGAATTACACAGGTTAGAAATAGTAATTATAAAAGTACTTTTTAATATCTGTACAGATTATAGTCATGTTCAACAATCTCATAATACGCCATCTTATCCAATGCAATATAATAATGCATACTATACATATTTGCCTCCTCAAAATCTTCAATATGGGGCACCATTAATAAATAATCAATATCAAAAACTTCATAATTATTCAGAAACAGAGCATTCTACTACTCACCAATTTCAAAATTCTCAAGAAAATGTTTTGTTTACTTCAGAACAACAAGGAAGACATCAACATTTGCCTCTTCCTTCAGATTTTATGCTTGGACCAATGGAAGGTGCAAGAATCGAAATGCCAGAACCTCATCATGTATTAGGCGTTATTAAGGGTATGGTTATTAGAGATGGACAAGGAAATTTTGGAATAAGGTTGTTATATTAGGCTTTTTTTAATTCCCTAACATTAGATTATAGTAAATATTCATTTACTCCGATTTAAAAGCTAAAGAATCCCGGATAACATAGTACAAAGAGTTTCTATTTTTGGTTTAAAAAAGTTTAATCATACACTGTTTTTTGAATATTTTACTACTAAGGTTTTAAATTTAGAGGTTTTATCTAATAAAATTGTATATAAAAACAGCATGTTTAAATTATTTCTAAAATTTTGATTTTTTTAAAAACTAGTTGTAAAATTATCAAGAGAATTATATTCTGTATACTATTCTGATTAATATAAAGTACTATGTTTGAATGAATTTAGATTTTTTATAAAGGATAAAAGGTTTGTTATTTATTTTTTGAAAATCTTATTGATTTTATTTTTTAAAGAAAAAATTATTATTTAATTTTAATTTTTATCACTTAAATCAGTTTCAGTAATCTTTCTGCGGTCTTTAGGAACTAATGTACCTTTTCCTCCTTTCCATTTTACCTATTACATTGTTATTATATTATAAAATATATAATATTCTTACACCACATGCATTACATACTAAATTATAAATTAAAAAGATAAACAATACTAAATATAAACTTACATGTTCCAGGGCCATCTGGACCTCGACGTTTTAAAGGAGTTTCAGTAACATTACATATATTACAATGCCAATCTTTAGGTAAAGTTAAATATTTTTTAGTCTTAATTTTTTTTGGAGTTGATTGTGAAATTAATTTATTGTCAGTGCTAGAGGGCAAGATAGCACTATTTTTATTTATCTATGTTAAAGTTGGTGAGTTATTTAAGATAAAATAATGATATTTACTATTTTTTTTTTTTGAGAGAGTATTGATTTTTTACTTTGTGGAGAAATTATATTTATTTTTCCTTCCTGTTCATTTTTGAATGTTTTTGTATCTGTAATTAAAATCTGATGTTGAAAATATAATTTTTCTGAGCGTTTTCCTAATAGAATTTTTGACATAGTTTCAAATACTTTTTCTCTTTTATTTGAATATTTCAGTATAAAATCCCACAATTTATAAGTACAGGATGAAATTTTTAAAGTAATAGGCTGGAAATACTGGGATAAAGAGTCTTGAATATGTATAAATGATGCAAGGATCTAGATTACAAAAAATATAATATTATAAGGAAGAATTAATAGTTACCTCAAATGGTTCATCTGTCCCTAGTTTTTCTACTATAATATTCTTAGGTAGTATCCACTTTTCTCCTGGGTTCTCTTTAAATTCAAAAACGATTTCAGTATCTATACATTCTTGGTATTTTCTTTTTTGTTTAATTTTTGTTGCTCCTTCATCACATTTTTCACTTTTTAAGTTTTTATTATTTTGAAAAAAAAATGAATGTAATGTTTTTTCTTTTTTTTCATTATAGTTAAATGATATTTTAGATGATTCTGAAGACATTATATATAAATTAAATATAGTTTTTTGTTCTGATGTTGCTTGTTCAGATATAATTAAGTTTAATATTTCCCTGAACTCTGGGTTCAATGAAATTATTTTTAGTCGTTCTATGGCTTTATTAGTTTTTTCTACCTTAAGAGGATCGTCTTCAAGCATTTTTAAAAAGTAGTTTTCAAAAAACTCTATATAATTTACCTTTGAGAATAACAAAGAATGTTTATGTGTTTCATTTTTTATATCATTATTTGAGTTCAATGGAGGAACAAATAATTCTTTTTCAAATTTCATAAAATCAAAGTTATTATTGATAGTACTAGTAAATGTGTTTGTAATATCTTTTTCAGAAAATAACATATCTGAATCTTCATGGCATTTTGAATCTTTTGAAAGTAATAAATGATCGTTTGTTTCTGTAATATATTTTACTAAATAAAATATAGTTTCTGGAAATGAAAAAAGTTCAATACATAATGTAAATTCTCCTATTTTTGAAATTTTGTGTTTTCTTTTTACTAATTCTTTCTCATTCTTCTGCTTTTTTGGCAATGAATGGTCTAAAAATTTTTTAAAGATAAATCCTTGAAGCAGCGCCTGTCGTGATTGAAAGATACAGGACGAAAGAACACCACTAAAATTCCCTTTAGACTATTCACTAACTGAAGAATATCAAAACCTTTCCTCAATTGTCTTGTATTTATGTTTTTCTTCTTTTAAAACTATCTGAGGTTTATCAATTACAGGTAAACCAAATGCAATCAATATTTTCGATTCTAAATGCTCTTTTTTTTTCGGAGAAAAGATATTTTTTCCAGATTCTTTTGTATTCTTGTTCATTTTATAAATTCCTGTTTATTATCTCTTATTTTTAAAAAAAAAAAAAAAACCTTTTTTTTATATTCATTTTTTGGTGGTCTTGTAAATCACGTGATGTGTTTCTGATTTCACGTAATTTTTAATTAATATACGAAAAATGGGTATCTTAAATAAAGGATATTATTTTCTTATAGGCATTATTGTTTCATATGTTTTTTTTCTTTTTGCACTTACAGTGCCTTCTATCCAAAGAAAGTAAAGTTTTGCTTAAAATTTCTTGAAAAAATTTATATTTTAGTGTTTTTTACTTACATAAATTAAAAAAGTGTACAAAAGGTGACGTATTATACCCAGAATCGCTTGGATTTTCATGTATATTATCGAAAACAAGGTCTAAATCATGGAAATACTAATGGAATGCAAGTTCGAAGAGTTAATCCTTTTTTTTTGAAGACATCTGATAATGAGGATATTTTTGTTTGGCACGTTTTACCTCATAATGTTTATTATAAACATCTTTCAAAGCTTTCAGAATTGGAAGAAGGAGATGAATTGCATGAATTTTCGACTTCTTTAATTTCAAAAAATCCTAAATCAAAACTTATTATTTATTGTAAGTAAATGATACGATGAGTGATTGTTCCAATATATTTTAGTTCATGGAACTGCATGTAATATTGCTGCAAGGCATCGGTTAAGCATGTATCGGCTCTTAACATCCTTTGATCATGTTCATGTTCTTGCTTTGGATTATAGAGGATTTGGGAAATCTTCGGGTCAACCAAGTGAAAATGGGTTAATTGAAGACGGTGTTTCTGCTGTAAGATGGGCTGTAGAAGTAGCTAATATAAATCCTTCTTCTATATTTCTTGTTGGGCAAAGTCTTGGAACTGCTGTTGTTATTGGAGTGGCAGAAAAATTATTAACGTTGAAAAATCCGATACATGTAGGCCATTTGATTTTAATTGCTGGGTTTTCTTCTGTCCGATCTTTATTGACTTCATATAAATTAGGAGGCTATTTCCCCTTTTTATCTCCTTTGAAAATGTATCCTGGTATACGAAAACTTGTTCTTAAATTTTTATATCATCCTTGGGATTCATTACATAGAATAGTAACTTTTTCTAAAAATTCTGAAAAAGTTGGGACACGTATAACATTTATTCATTCAAAAGATGATACGCATATCGGTTTTCACCATTCTTTCGAACTTTTTGTTGCTGCTGTTAATGCAACAATTACTCAGCAAAATGAAACATGGAGAGATTTGGTGACCTTGACAGAAAGAAAAGGCGAAGTCTTCATTACATCTAATAATGGTCGTCAAAGAATTATGTACCTACAAGTTCTATGGGGTGGTAAGTTTTTAAATATAAGAAAAAAATATTTTTAATTTTTAAAGATCATAATCAAATTGTTTTACACGATGGAGTCATTTCTAGGTTGTTAGAAGAGTCAAATGATATTAACTTAAAAATATGAATATATTTAAAATATTTTTATTTAACAAAATTTATAAATAAAATATTCTTGAATTATCTTCATTTTTATACTATTTATTTTTTTATATAAGAATGTACAGTTTTTTAGATATGAAGATATATTTTAGAATATTAATATATACGTTTTTTAACAGTAAAATTAATATAAATACATTTATTTGATTTATAATATATCTTTTTTATTTAGAAGTATAATTTTTAGCAGAAGTTGTTAAAGTTTTTATATTATGTTTTAAATATTTATTTAAGATTATCTTTTAAAAGCTTGATTTATCGTCGATTAAAAAGTCAAGATTTTAGGAGAAATTTATGGTAAAAATATAATTGAATTTTATAATAAAACTTAAATATATAGGTATGAGCATTGCAAAGGATCTTTTTTGTTTTTTTTCGTAAAATTTTTTATTGGTTTTCCTTTAAAAAAATGTTTTTTCGTTATTCTACTGAAGTTATATTGTCAAAATATCATAGAAAAGCTCAAAACGCAATTTTTAATTCTTTTATTTATATTCCTGGAAGAAAAGAACATGTTTTTTATGCTTATTTTTTCAGAAAAATTAGTTTAAAACCTGAAAAAAAAATAAAATATTTAAATTTACATAAAACTGTTGCTGAACCAAAGCCAGAAAATTTAAAAAATGAAACAAATAGTTGGAAATCTACTATGGCGAAAATAAGACGTCAATATTTAACCGAATATGTTATGGAACATAAAAAAATTAATGATTCAAAGAAAATAACGAAAAAAAAGGTGTCTAAAACTGAAAAATCGTCTCTTTTTGCTGATAAGGATTACAAATATTTTACACCTACTATTCAATCTTTATTCGACAATGATTATCCACTTGAAGATTCAAATAAATTAGATAGAATAGCCCGTAAATCATATAACTTTGAAATGACAAAAAAGAAAAAATATGAAGACAGATTGTATCATTTTCTTACTTTATATTCTTATTCAGAAAAATTTATTTCTACTATTGAGGAATTAGATGATGCAGTGAATAAGTGTTTCCAAGAAATTCCTACTGGATTACCTCCAAGTTATAGTATTCAGTTTTTACAAAATAAAAAAGAAAAACTTCTTTATTTGAAGAATACCTATCCTGTGCACTCTGAAATTTTTGATGCTCTTCTAGGGACTGTTGATGGAGGCAAATTAGGACCAGATGAACTTATGAATATTAATAATATAGATGATACAGATAAATCAGATATTGAAAATTAATCTTATTTTGACTATTTGTTCTTATATTAAATTTCTTAATGTAATTTAGTATAAAATGCTATACAAAAATAAAAAGGATAATAGAACTATTTTAGAAATGTTTTTTAGTACAATGCTTTTGATTACGAAAACAATATTTCTTATTCTCTAAATTATAAAATGTTACAAAATAGTAAAATATAATTAGTATTATATTTTATTACAACATAACAACAGCTATTGATGATCCATTTTCGACATCTAGTTTTCCTGTTCTAGTTATTCCTGGATTTATGTATTTTGAGCGGTAATTAAATAGATAATAATTCAATTTTCCATCTCCTGGACCAAATTTTTGATTTTCAAGGAAAAATGGATTATCCATTAGTGTTAATGCATTAAAAACATCGAATTTTTTCTATAAAAATATTAAAATAGTATTAATGGGAAAATAACTAACGTTTTTTGCAATAATTAAACAATCTTTCATTATAAGATTTAATCTATCAATATATATTTTATGTTCAGTTTGGTTCATATCTTTCTTAATACCGGATTCTAGTGCATAATAAAAAAGATATGCTGCATTAAGAGTTTTATATTTCGTGTCTGTAATAATGTTAGAAGGGAGGGAATAAAAGGAAAAAAAGTCTGTTATTTTTCCTGTTGATGGGTTCTGGTTATGTATTAGTTCATATTAAGATATTACCGAATGATCTTACTTCAATAACATATGAAAATATTGTAGCTTCCTCATCATTTTGGTTTTCTCTTGGAATTAACCAATGCTTTACTTCATCGTTCGAAAATATTTGAGAAAGTTCAAATTTTTTTAGAAAAGATCTCAATAATTCTGAAACCTGTTCAAGATCATGAACTGTTATAGGCCTCAAACCAGGGGTTGATGTCTCATTTGGCAACTTAAACTTTTGAATTTGTCGAGCTATTGTAGAGTTTTTAGGTAAAGGAGAAAACCCTACTGTATATAACTTTTGCCAATTGAGACTACGATGATAATATTGACATGATGATATAGGGCTAGGAAGTATAACTCCTGCAGTGTAAATAGCTTGCCAAGTTCCTGAAAGATTACATCGTCTAGTTATTTCCTTTATCAAAATAGGTGTTAACCGTTTTGATCTAAGTTTTTTATGTATACATAAAAAGTTTATCTCACTACATTTAATAACACGATCTTTGACACGTAAGGAAATAGGTATTCCTGAAACAAAAGCAACTAATTTTTTTGATGCAGCCACACGTACTCCAATATGCCAGTTTTTATGAAATCCAGGAGGTTTTATAGCCCTAAATTATTAGCAATAAAGATTAAATGATTTAGAAAAACCATTTTAAAAACAACTCTGAATAATCGAATCTAAACATCGAATCATCATCTTCAACGTAGTTTTTTGCAAGAAGTTGATATAGATTTTTTAACTAAATAATTCATAAGATAAATAACTTTTATATAGATATACATACGTCTTCTTCATCATCTACATCTAAAGTAACCCACTCAAATTCTTTTAAGAGTGGATATGGCTCTTTTCTAACTTTTTCAAGATCCTTGCTATCATCTATTGGTCCTTCTTCACTGATTTCTTCATCTAGTTACTGTTAACATTTTTACAGCATGCAAACTTCCTAAAATTACCAAATGAGCATACTGGCTGAGTATTCCAAAATTTATAATCGCTCATCTTTTTTCTTGCTGGTTTTAACGAAAGCTCATTCAATAACTCATGAATCTCATTTTCTTTCATTGTTTTTTCAACAACCGGAAGTTTTTCTGTATTTACACAATAATTTTCATTCTTTTTTTCCAAATTTCTTGTTAAATCCAATTCATTAGATGTATTAAGGCAAATCACTTCTGTATTCCATGAACGCTGAAAACTTTTGCATTTCTAAAAGCAATTAATTTTTTTATACCAACTCCCATATGCTTCACTCTCTGCTTTTGCAAAAGTCGTTGATCTTTATGATAAAACGTGTCATTGATTGAGTCCATTTTGTTTTTTTCTCTGTTTTAGTTAATTGATGCTTAAAAAAGTTATTTTAAAAGACTTATAAATGTTAAAAAATATTTTAATGCTATAAAAAACCGACTTACAAAGATAATAATCTTTTTGTTTTATATATTTTTAAAGTATTTGCTTAAATTTGTATTTGTTAAAATTTTGTAATCTATATTTTTAGAAAAAATATGTTTTTTTGCCAAAAAATGTCCTGATATATTATTTGATATAAAAAATGCAATCTACAAATGCTTCAATGCTTTTTTATTTATATTAATCTTTTTTAGCTCTTCGTTATGATTTTCTTTGGGTCTTATATCGGAGAAAAATGCCTATATTCTTCATGCGATGATCGTTAAGATAAGAGAAAAATGTCTTTTTAGCAGAAGAACTTTGTCACTGAATGCAATATAATTTTTGAATATATCTTTTGAACGTTTAGATTTGCTTGTGTTTTTTTTTCTGCAAAAAATGGAGAATCTGGACGTATCTATACAAAATGAACAGGAGTTGGATTCATGGGAGGAGAAAGAGCTATATATGACTGAAATGTTGCATAGCTTAACTCTAAAAGTTAAAGTAAAGAAGACAGAGGCCAAACTTTATCGGAAGAGGGAGCTTGTGAGGCAGTTTGAAGAGGAAGGGTTGGATTTTAACGTGTTATAGGAACTTCAGCAATACTTGTCAAATAGTCGGTGTGAAGACCTAACACAGTCTGAATGGCAGCTTTCTCTGGTAAAATTGATGAAGCTGCGCCAAAAAAATGGTTTTTTATTGTTTTTTTTTTCTTAATTTTTTGTTTATGATTTGTATAGAACAGATATGTCAAGAGATCAATTGGTATCAGGGTCAAATAGAAACATGGAAGGCAGAATTATCAGATTTAAGGCTCCAAAAATGTATTTTTTCCTTTTTTTGTTGTTTTAACATTTATTAGTAAAATCCCGGAGTATTTTTTGTTGGCTTAGACAACTTTCTGATAAATCGCCTTTTGCTTGCCGGAGATATCGTTCACATACTGAGGCATGTTCATCAATACGTTTTTTTTTACTCTAATTCTGAATAGCTCCCTGGAATCACTGGAATTTGATCCTTTTTTTGTCTTGAAATTTGTATGCTTTTATACTATGTTGAATTTATGTTTGTGACATTATTTGGTTTTGGATTAAAAGTTGTGTTAAAAGCATTGAAAAAATTTAAATTTATTATGCTTTTAAAGATTGATTCTTTAATGTTTTAGTAGTCGATGTGATAGTTTTTTTATTCTGCATGGGTTGGTAGATATATGCATGAAACAGGGATGTGTTGTACGTTTTTAATGGTATTTCTGTATTATTAGGTATTCTAAATAATTTTGGAGGCTTTGTAAAAATTATTGTTTTATGAATTTTATTAATTTTTAATGTATCTTGAAAAAAATGAAGATTTTAAAAATTTAATTTATTTTAAAGTGTACTAAAATTATAAGAACTTTTTGATATATAATTGAATCATATATATTCTGGAATATTTTTGCTTTTATTTAAATCAGTTAAAATATTAGTGTTTTTTGAAAAAATTGAATTTATAAAATTTGAAAATACATATGAGATTAAAAATTAGGTAGTTTTAAGATTATAAAAATAATAGCTATTATTACTTTTATAAATAATTCTTTATTTTATTAAGAAAAATTAAAAATACTTAGATTACATTTCTTTCAGTATATTTTTTTTAATTTTGGGTTTTTTAAATTTACTAAATAATTATATTTATTTTTAATATTTATATTTTATGATTTGTAAAATTAATAGTTAGATATTTTATTTTTTAAAATGATTAAAACTTATCGAAAATTTATTTTAATTTATTGATATAAAGAACTATTAAAGTATAGTCTTTAATTAGTGATAAAAATTTTCTGCATATTTAAACTATTATTCATGAGTTAATTTAATTCTTTTTTTATATTTCTTTTATTAAAATATATGTTTGTATAGGAACATATAATATATTTTTCTTAATATTCTTTACAAAATTTTTAAAATTTAAATTGTTTCTTTAAAAAACTTGAAATACTTATCTAAAAAAACAAATGGATTTATTTTTTGTTTATTCTTAATGATCTACATTGAAATTTTATCTATTTTTTTAGTGTTTATAATTAGGTACAAATTTAATTTTTCTAAAATAATTTATCTTTCTAAATATTCCTAGCTTTTATTTGATGAAAAGTATATAATTTTTTAAAAATATAAATTTTTACAGTCAAAATACTTAAAACTTTAAATTTCGATATTAATTTATTTTTAATAAAAAAATATTTTTTATTTTATTTAATTTGATGCACAGTTATAACAAGTTTTTCCATGTTTTAAAATGATTTGGAAGGAGCCTTAAGTGCTATTGTTTTTTTCCAAAATTAATATATGATATCTCGATCATATAAAGTTAAAAATTTTTTGATATTTAATATGATCTAATGAATAAAGGATGCTATAAGTGCCTTAAACACATTACAAACCAATTCTCAAGTATTAAGAACTATCTCAAATTCAAAAGAGGATTTAAATAAACAATCATTATCACAAATGGTAGAATGGTTACATAGAATAGGATACAAGGTAAAAATAATCATATGATATAAGAAAAGTATTCAAAATATAATTTAGATTGATGATGTCAACAAGCTAAATGTTATTCACATTGCAGGAACAAAGGGAAAGGGCTCTACATGTGCGTTTATATCGTCTATTTTAGAGCAATTGAGAAATCAATATAAAAAGTCTATACGATTTGGAATGTATACATCTCCTCACTTAGTAGCTGTGCGAGAAAGGATTAGAATTAATGGGATTCCTATCTCTGAGACGTTATTTGCAAAATATTTTTTTGAAGTTTGGGATTGTTTAGAAAAAACTGCTATTGAAAGGAAACTAGATCCTACAATTAAACCATCTTACTTTCGCTATTTAACGCTTATGTCATGGCACGTATTTATTTCAGAAAAAGTAGATACCTTAATTATGGAGACAGGAATTGGAGGAGAATATGATTCAACAAATATTATCCAGCATCCTACTGTAACAGGTATTACTAGCTTAGGAATAGATCATGTTCCAATATTAGGTAATACTATTGAAAAAATTTCATGGCATAAAGGAGGAATATTTAAAAAAAATGTTCCAGCATTAACTGTTGAACAATCAATACCGGCTTTAAATGTACTAAAAAAAAGGGCATCTGAACGCAAGGTAACCTTTATTGAATTTTTAGAAATATACTTAAATCAAGGCTCTTTTTTCTGTTATCACTATTAACCCAGATTTAAAGAAAATTAAACTTGGTTTATCTGGTGATTTTCAATATATTAATGCATCACTTGCTTTTGCACTTGTATCTTATCATTTACCTTATCTAAATATTCCTTCTTTAAATTCTTTATATACTGTGTTTGATACTATAAAGACAGGCCTTGAAAATGCATCGTGGCCTGGAAGATGTCAATTGCGCAAAGAAGATAATATTTCTTGGTATATGGATGGTGCTCATACGACTGAAAGTATAAAAGAAGCTGTTATTTGGTATACAAATTCTATTTTCTTGTCAAACAATTCACCTAGGAAATTTATATTAATATTCAATCAACAAACTCGAGATGCTGCAGTATTATTGGAATCTTTATACAATTCTATAATTGAAAAAATAGGTGAGAATCCGTTTTATATGGTTATATTCCCAACAAATGTTACATGGAAAGATGGCACATATGATGAAGGTGATTTTCAGTTTACATTTATACTTATGATCTTAAACATTTAGATCTTGTAAATATTAATTCTGATATTAAACAAATTAAAAGTCTTAAAATACAATATAATTTAAGAGATTATTGGATCAAATTGAATGGTAATAATGCATTAATTAACGTTATAGACAATATAGAGGATACTGTAAATTTAGTTCGTTCTCAGGCTACTTTATTTGATATTGATGTATTTATAACTGGGAGTTTACATTTAATTGGAGGCTTTCTAACCGTTCTTGATAGACCTAAATCTTAAAACAATTTTTAGACCATAATTTCTTTTATTTATATACACATTTACTTACATGGATTAAATTTTTGGAAACTAAGAACGTATACTGATTTTATATTTTGATAATCTTTTGATATAATTTAAAATATGCATTATATTTAGATATTCTCGATATTACACAAATAGAGCTATTGATAAAGTTGTCAATTTTAATAATCAATTCAAAACAATCATAATCATATTTTTAAAGTAATTTTGACTTTTTTGAAGAAAAATTAAATATTAAAAATATAATACTAAATAATGATTATTTAACTAGGTATTTAAATAAGGTATTTAAATAGATATTACTATTTCTAAAATAAAATATATGATTACTTATAATTGGATTTTTTGGTATTGAGAAAAATATAATAAGGTATGTCTTAAATGTCATAATTTTCAAGAGTCTTTGTCTGATGAAAATCATGAAAAAAAGAATCAACTAGAAGCTGTTTCTGAAATACATGATTAATTAATAGTTACTGATTTAAAAAAATCTAATATTTCTAAAAATATATATTTAGAATTATGTTAATAAATAAATAGAAAACTAAAGTTGTAGAAAATATAAAGATATTTTCAATTCCATTATTAAAAAATACTATTATATTTTTTGATATTTAGGTAATAATTTTAAATATTATAAACTTTTATACCTTGAATTTATTATAAATTCTTCGCCAATTTTAATTTAATATTCATTTTAAACAACCGTTTTATAAGGTTATTGTTAAACTATTTTTAGTATTTAATTTTGTATTAATTAGACATTTACTAGATAAAGTTTTACGAACAATATAAAAACAAACTATTATGTTCTAGAATTTTATAAAGATTGAACAATGTAAATTTAATAGCGTTTTCAATGTACAGAAATATAAAATATCGTATATTTTAAAAGCCTCAAATTGAATTTCACTAAATGTTTAAATTTTTAATTTCATAATGTTAAAAATATTTTTATTTTAAAATTTTAAAATTTACTTGAAAAAAGGATTTAATAACTTATCAAAAACCGTTATATTTATAGAAATAGAAAGGATTTCAACAGAAAAAATACATTTTTTTTTCTTTTTTCTAATTTTAAATACAAAAATCAAAATGTTAATAGATAAAACATATAAAAATAACTAACTAAAAATAGAAATATCTAATAAAAATAGTAAAACTTCTATCACATCTTAATAGAAGAGAGATATCTTAGATTAGTAGAGCTTTTCTGTTGCTTGCCTTCTCTTTTGAAGCTGTCGGTTCGCTATTAATAAACTAATATAAGCAATAAGAACAGTATAAGCTGCAACCCATGAGTAAATTAAAGATGATTTCCCATAATGGACTTTAAGGTTCAAATAACCCGCATCAGTCTTGATCGTTCTTTTTATTATAATAATTAATGCTGTTGATGAAGTCGCGGCAAGCAAATTAAAAATCATTGCAAGACCTGCAATAACCCTAGGAGCTTTGTCATCAAGATCAAAAATAGCAAATATTAATTTAGAAAGGAATAATAAAGCTGAAAAAACCAATCCTGCTGCGTATAATCCTGTCATACTACCTTTATTAGCAAAAAATACACAAAAAACTCTGCAGCACTCCAAAAAAGAATACTTACACTATACTACCAATTTTAACTTTGTCAGTAAATGATCCCGTCTTAGATGGAACTTTAACCACTGATCCTTTAAGGAGTTTTTCTCTTAAAATAGAGAGAGGATTAAAGTGATATCCAATTTTAGGTTTCGTACAACGCTTAAGATACATATGTCGGCGTGCATCACAATGTCCCCACATATAAAAGTAATAATGATTATTCAAACTAAAACAATCAGCAACTTAGAAATATACACTAAAAGCATCAAATAAATGGATTATATGCACAGATTAACTCATATAGGCCCATAAATAGCATTTTGAAGGTATAGTCACACTAAAATAGATATATTTTAGTTTTTAAACGCATATATTAAAAAATAGAATGCATATATCAAGAAATAGAACACATATAATCCATATTTCTGACGCATATAATTGGTGCTTTAATGCACAAAAACATACCCAATATGTTCTGCAGGTGTTACATTGGGCGGACGTTCTGATGGAAATTTATAAGCTTGAATATTAGTTGTATCAATCTAAGTAAAAAAAAAAACGCCGATTAATCAAAGAATCCTATAAAAAATATAGCACACCTTGAAGAGATAAACTTTATCAAGAAAGGGATGTCTTCTAAATCCACCCGCCATCGTCAAACTAATATAGACAAGACCAGCCAAAGATGCCAGCAGTGGCAAAATTATACGGAAAAAACGTATTAAAAGCATTATTTGTATGCTTTATTTTTATTGTTAACTTATATAAGCGCTAATATATTTTTTTATAAAAATTTTAAAAAAAACGGCTTTAAACTCCTTTTTATTACAAAAACCAATTTACTTTCTTTGAACGCCTAGATTTATAAAAGATAAAACACTAAATAAAGTTAGTAAGTGTTTTGAAGCAAATACATTAAAAAAAGAAGGGATCTTAACAATTTCATGGATATAAAAGCGTTAGAAAAAATTATTTCGAATTTACCACATCGATGAGATATATATACTAAGGTCACGAGCACATCGAAAACGAGCACACAGATTGTGATCATAGAGCAACAAGAGATAAAAGGGTAGAAAAGAGGAAGAAAAGAGGATAAATAAAGGGAGAAATACAAAAGTTTAGTGCAAAAGAGGTGTGGGTATGTTGGTGTTTTTTTTTCTGGATTTTTTTGGATGAAAAATGACCTAAATATATAGGATTGCAAAAAGGAATAAGCGTCTATGCATTGGCTCAAGAGTGGCGGAAAAGTGCGTTTTAAACACGTCAGATACAAGGAAAAATAGTGTAGTATTTAGTGATAGTTTTTTAGGCGAAGAAATTTAAAAAATTGGGTAAAAAATAATGGGACAAATACAAAGCCGAAAAGACGATGAAAAGGCAGATGCATTTGCGTTTTTTGACAGATACGATGTACAGGGTTCTTCTGGGTTGTTTAAAGGATCTTTAGGGAGTTACCGATCTCAAAAAAATGCATCTTTCCGTGGATATGATAAGGAAAAAAAAGAACGTTTAAAAGGATTAGAAGGGATGTGCAAAGAAGTTCCAGGAAGGACTGTAGAGGGTTTAGCACTGGAGAGAGCATCTATGACTGACAGGGTTTCAGATAAAATGTCAGAACTGGAACTATCAGAACGAGCAGCGACTATTGGGGCATCAGCAGCTGATGTTTTTTCATTTAAAAACTTTGGTTATAACCGGGGCACTATACCATCCTTTTCTTCTCTTGAAGACTCTCAGCAAAGAAAAGGGGCTATCCAGAGTAAAGAAAGTGAGATAGATAGTGGCAGATATCCGTCCAATGCTTCTATTACACAGTCATCTTTATCTATTCTTCAACCTAAAGATACGATTCACACAAAACGTGAAGTAGACACTATTTCTGATACAGCTGCATCATTTAGTTCCTTAAATGCTAACGGAGAGCCTTCTAATTTTATGTTTTTTCCCTCGTATCTTGCTCTTAAAAATTTGGATGTGGACGATATGATTCAAAGATTGTTGGATGCAGGATATTCTGGAAAAGTCACAAAAGCAATATGTCTTAAGAATGCGGAAGTTTTTGCTATATGCCGGGCTGCACGTGAAGTATTTTTATCTCAACCTTCTTTGTTAGAACTTACACCACCTGTTAAAATTGTTGGAGATGTTCATGGACAGTATGCTGATTTAATCCGTCTATTTGAAATGTGTGGGTTTCCCCCATCTGCAAATTATTTATTCCTTGGAGATTATGTAGATCGAGGAAAGCAAAGTCTTGAAACAATTTTATTATTATTATGTTATAAAATTAAGTATCCGGACAATTTTTTCCTTTTGAGAGGAAATCATGAATGTGCTAATGTTACGAGAGGTATTGGATAATTTTCTTTATATTTGATCGTATTGATTATATCTAGTTTATGGTTTTTATGATGAATGCAAGCGAAGATGTAATATTAAAATTTGGAAGACATTTGTTGATGTGTTTAATACGTTACCGATTGCATCTATTGTTGCTTCGAAAATATTTTGTGTGCATGGGGGATTGTCTCCTTCACTTTCATATATGGATGAAATTCGACAACTTGAACGTCCTACTGATGTTCCTGATTATGGTTTGCTTAATGATCTTCTATGGTCTGATCCTACAGAAACGACGAATGGTTGGGAAGATAATGAACGCGGTGTAAGTTATTGTTTTGGGAAAAACGTTATTCAGCAATTTCTTCAAAGACACGATTTCGATTTAATATGTCGGGCACATATGGTTGTAGAAGATGGATATGAATTTTTTAATGAACGTACATTAGTCACTATATTTTCTGCTCCAAATTACTGTGGAGAGTTTGTATGTTTAAGTTTATTTTTATGACTGTCATTTATATTGCTTTATAGGACAATTTTGGTGCTGTTATGTCTGTTTCGGAAGAACTTTTATGCTCATTTGAGTTACTAAAGCCTTTAGATTCTCAACAATTAAAACAAAAGATGAAAAGAAGTCGTAGGAATGGGTATTATGATTTTGTTGGATTCAAATTGCTTTATTGATAACATGTAGTGCTCATATTCATTTATCTCCTCCTGCACATCAATACCCTCAGTCATTTTAAGTCACGTATCCTTTCATTATGCAATATATTATTTTTTACGGTTCATGCTTTACTATTCTTCTGATAATTAAAAATTTAAGATCAATTTTAACAACTTCAAGGGACATTTGTATAGGGTTTTTATACCTTCTTTTAACTTTTTAAAAAGAGATTTGATTTGTTTTTATTAAGACGGATCTTTTCTATTAATTTAAGCATTTGTATACTTTCTACTTGCATAATAAATACATCTTAAAATATTGATCATCATTTAAGAACATTTTGTTTCTTGGTATATTAATGCTCTGTCTAATGTAATTTCGTAAATATTCGTATATTGTTAAAATGTATATATATTTTTATCGGATGCTTAGATGTAAAATATTAATTGATTTGACTATATTAAATGCAGAAAATACTAGAAAACACTGAAAATTATTGGGAACCATCATCATGGAAGTCAAAACCTATCCAGCAAAGAGTAATTTACGAAAATCAAGAAGCACTTGAGACAGTAAGAGCAATCAACTTATGAAAACTTAAAACTGATTGAAGTCTTTAAATAAACTGCGATCTTTACCCCCTTTAGTTCATTTTGAAGAAGTATTTGTATAAATACTTTTATTTTGTTATTTATTTTTAGATTTTATTATTGAAAAAAAGACTTAAAGATGTTGCTCTTCATAAATCTTTCTTACTTCAAGGAGGAGACTGTGCAGAGTCTTTTAGCGCTTGTACACCGGTATGGAAAAATCTTTATTGTCTTTTTATAACGTTTTTAAGGATTTAATCAACTCAAAGCTTAAAGTTATTCTTCAAATGAGCATTATTTTGATTTTGGGTAATTCATTAGTATAAAAGGGTATTTCTTGACTTGTGGAGGCATCAATATTCCCGTAGTTACAATAGCTCGAATGGCGGGTCAATATGCAAAGTATTTAATTTATTTTTATACCATAAAATCTTATAATCTACAAGACCAAGATCAAAATTGACAGAAATGGTAGATAAAAAAGAAGTATTATCTTTTAGAGGGGAATCAGTTAATGGTTGTTCTATCCATGAGCGGCAGCCTAATCCAGAAAGATTGTTAACAGCGTATTTTCATTCTTCGACCACTCTTAATTATATCAGACTATTGTCATCTAATGCTTCTGGTTTATATACATTGATAGATTCGAATGTCTCCTTAGAAAATAATAATATTGAAAGCGGCTCTTCCACAAATACTCAAAACACTCAGTTTCTTAATTCATTAAATTTCAAAAAAACAAATGGAATGGATAATAATCTTTTATTACAAAAACCATATATATTTACAAGCCACGAAGTATCCTATACCATCCCTTTGGAGGGATAGTGATTAACACCAAAACTAGGGTCTTTTATTGGATTACGAAGAATCTATGACTCGGAAAATAAAGGATTCTGAAACAAATGAAACAAAATGGTGGAATTTAGGCGCACATTTTTTGTGGATAGGTGACAGGACCAGAAGTATTGATGGCGCTCATGTAGAGTATTTTAGAGGGATCGAAAATCCAATAGGTTGTTTCAAAAATAACGTAAAGCAAATTAACCACTATTTAGGCGTTAAAATAGGCCCTACAATGAAGCCTGATGAACTGGTTAAGCTTCTGGACATCCTAGATCCAAAAAGAGAGACCGGAAAGGTCACTTTAATATTTAGATATGGCTATGACAAGGTTTCTAGGAACTGTATTTGTCTTAAATAACATTTTAGATTAAAAAATATCTTCCACAGCACATTAAAGCCGTTCAATCATCAAACCACAAAACTATATTTATAAGCGACCCAATGCATGGTATTTCTTCTTTGTTTTGCTGCAATGCTCAACTTCACTTAGGGAATACCCTGTTTTCCACTGAATACCCACATTTAAAAACCAGAGATTTTTCACATATTTTGCTTGAGCTTAAGCTCTGTTTCGACATCTGCAAGGCCTCTGGCTCCCATCTCGACGGCGTACACTTCGAGATGACTGGCGAAGACGTTACAGAGTGCCTTGGAGGTAGCATGCAGCTCCAGGACAAGGACCTTTCCAGGGCCTACAAAACCCTCTGCGATCCAAGGCAACTACTGACCATTCCCCCCCTCTGTCTCACTGTTTACAGGTTAAATTACAGCCAAAGCCTGGAAATGGCTTTTCTTATTGTAAAGCTTTGGTGCAAAAACCATGCCTTTCTCTCTGCGTAAACATTACATGGACATTACATGAACACTATATAAACATGTATCCCACACCCTATGCACGCTGTACTCTACTGTATACACTCCACTGTATACACTATACTATATATACTATATATATACACTGTATATACTATACATATATACAGTATATACAGTATATATCATACACTATATATACTATACACACAATATACACAATACATATATACATTCTATACTCCATAACTATATATACCATACCATATACACTGTATACCACTATACACACACTACACTATGCACTATACACACCATACACTGCACACACTGCAATACATATACTTGCATGCTAACGCAGTGTGCTGCGTATGTGTACACTGCACAGTATATATACTGTACATACTATATACACTTATATACACAATATATGTAGCACATGCTATGTATGCTATGTATGCAGGCAGTATACTCTGTATGCTTTGTGTATGTAGAGCGTATACACAGTGTATATCTGCACATGTGTATTCGCAGCATATACACTGTATATATGCGTCTATAGTGCACACACTGTCATAGTGCACGCGCCGCGGAGCATACATGCATTATACGCGTGTGCATACCAGTGGGCGTTTGTGCGTGTCTTTGCATGTGTATGCGCGTAGTCTGTGTATGCCTGTGTATATATGCATATATATGAGTGTATATCTATATATATGAGTGTATATCTATATATCTATGTATATGTCTATATATGTGTATATACTATGAGTGTGCGCGTGTACGCTGCACAGGCAAAGCAGCGTGGGTGTCTGCACACAGTGTATACAGTGCATATAACGTATATACAGCGCATACTATACATATATAGTGCATCCACAGCGCATACACACCACATACAATGCACTGCCTAGCAAGCGGTCCACTGTATGCATTAGCGCACACCGTATGCACTAGCATATACACTGTGCATATACATATACTCATATATACACTGACACACGCATACATACACGCATACATACATATATACACGCATACATACATATATACACGCAAAAACACGCACAAATGCTCACCGGGATGCAGCGTATGCACACGCATACAATACATGTATACTCCTCTACAGCGCATACACCATATAGTGTATAGCAGTGCGTGCACTATAGACACATATTACAACGTATACGCTGCAACATCGCTGATACACTGTATATATTGCAAATACGCATACACAAAGCATACTGCATACATAACATATAGCATATATAGCATATATAGTATATATAGTATATATATGTGTATATATGTGTATATAACGTGCAGCGTATAGCATATATATAGTATGTATAGCATAGACAGTATATAGTGTGTACAATATGT